>NW_009649705.1:828461-837185 GCF_000708025.1 Charadrius vociferus
TCCTCTCCCCTCCTCTCCTCTCCTTTCCCCTCCTCTCCTCTCCCTCTGACCCTTTTCCCTAGTCTCCAGATTTGGCCATCTGTGAATCTTGTTATCTAGTACTGTGCAGAGCAGACCGTGTGACTGATCTCTTGGCACAGCCAGAGTGTTGCCTTGGCGGGTAGTGTGGGATGAAAAAAGCACAATACGCGCCTTTTCTGTCTGAGACTTGTTTATCTGCACGACATCCAGGCCGCTCTGGGAGACCTCTCCTGTTGGTGATCACTGGCAACCAAAAACGAATCAAATCAAGGCAAAGTTAGAGAAATTCTCCTATACAAAGGGCTGCTCTAAAACAAAGCTGGGGTTTTGTGGTGCATTGTCCTGGCTCTGTGTGGGTCCTGTAAAGAGACAAAGGCGAGCAGGAAGGAGATCTCAGCTGCTTAGCAAATGCCCTAATTTGATTTATTTACTGCTCCCTTCCCCCACCCAAACTGTTCTGCTAACCTGTTAGTCCCAACTCAGACAAGTAAAACCAGCTAATCTGATTAGTTCTGACACACAGGAGCAAGGCTGCTGGGAAAAGCTGGACCCTTACAGCTGTTTCAGGCTTCAGCTTCAATCATAACGCTATGGGTTTGCCGAATGTATAGCGCAGCGTGACAGGAGCCCAGCAGCATGTACGCAAGTGAGCAGTGTGACCGTCACTGAAGATTTCTACCCCGGGTCTGAGGCCACTGGAATACAAACCATGTTTCGTGTCACCTTCAATGTAGTGACAGAGAAAGTTACCTTCACCTTGGCAGCCTGCCCCTCCGTCACGTGGAAGGTAAGCTCAGATATGCATCATGTAAAAAGGCTGATGGCACAGGCAAATGAGTATCTAAACCATTTTTCCATCCGTAGGCCGTGTTTACAGAATTTTAAGGGGAGTAATAACGTTTTAGGGGAACCGCACTGCAAAGCAGCATATGCAAGACTGATTGGAGTTAGACAGACTAAATGGATGTGGTTCTAGAGAACAGCTTATTCATTGTCTTTAAAGCTTTTCTCATTTGACTTTTACAATGGCCAAATTCATAGTCACTTTCCTTGTTCTGGTCTGGAAATGCCACTGTATTTATATTAACAGCAAATCCAGAGAGGTATAGAAACAGAAGCTACTCATTTCTGTAAGGAAGGGACGCTACTGGGGGAAAGCTTTCAAGCTTCCTAGATAATTTAGGGATTGTAAGGATTTATGAACTCTGCCAAGGTACAATAAATTGGAAAAATTTGCATCCCTATGATAAGGAAAGCAAAAGAAAACCTAGATATATAATGTGCCTGGCATGGGGTTGTGATAAAATGTGGCAGAAGCCAGAGATGCTTCGCACGTCAGCTCCTTCTCCCATTCAGCGATTCCGTTCAGATCTCCATTTCCTTAAGACAAATGTTCCCATCTCATCTTAAAGAGATCAGTATTGTCAGGTTGAGATGGGACCAGGTTCATTGCCTTTCCTTTCTCTTTTAGTGAGTGTGTGCTTACACCACAGTGCAGTTTGAGAAGACAGCCACCCCTTCTGAAGTGTTGCTTTAAAAAGTTCATATTAAAATCTGTTACTTATAGTGCAGTTCCGGTAGGAACCTCAACTCTGTGTGTTATTATGCCTTTCAGATGTGAGACAATTATGAATAACTAGATACAGTGCCAGAACAGGGTAACTGCTCTTGCTTCTGCTGTGCATGATTCATGCTGCATAAGGAGTTGTGTATCTTTCTTGGCGTATATATTCTCAGTCTTGGACCTGTCTTTTCTCTTTACTTGTGAGATAGACACTGCCCAGAAGCTGTTATTAGAAAGTCTTCATAGTGCTTGGTACAGTGTGGCCCCAGCCCAGATCTGTGTTATTTGTAGCATCATATACTACATAAAAAACTGGCTACTGGGGCAACGTGTGTCTTGAGTAAAATTCACATGAAATGAATTTTACTGGACGCTGTCTTTCTGTGGAAGTTTATGGTGGTATTATTTCAGTTTCCCTATTCATTATGAAACCTTACCTTCCTAAATATGCATATTCACTAAATGGTAACGGAAAGATCATTTCAACACAGCATAAAAGGGCCTTCCCAATGCCTGCTAATGGTGTGTTAAAGATTTTTCTGTCTTCATATCAGAGTTGTAAGGACTTACAACTCTCTGCCTTTAGGCTGCAAGGCACTTAGAAGAGGGGATTGAAATAGAAAAGGATACTGGATCTTACCATGCTGCAGTGTTCCTACCTGATCCTGGCTCACGAGCTCTTCATACAGCAAACATGGATGTGAATATAACCCAGCTGGGATGCTGCATTTCCGTGCTCATATATTATGTTGCTGAGTGCTGTTAGACATAAGTGCATAGTAGTAAATCCCTCCGGAACAAACTGGCAAGTACTGGAATGTTCATCCTAGCACAGTTCTCCAGCTCTCCAGCTCTTCTATTATTTGCATAATTTAAATTATTTGATATGTGCAAAGTGCAAAAGTGAGGAAATGCTTAAAAGTAAAAGCTGAAAGAAACTATGGCACAGTAGAACTTCCTGAAATGTAGTACATTTATTGATGAACTAAATACGAAATATGTGAGAAAGTGAGCACAATTATAGGGAAAAACAAGACGGAATGCCAAACCAGCAGAAGAGATGGCTTTGGAGTAGAGCTTATGTACGTAATGCGAGGTTAATTTAAGGAAAGCTTTGTGGAAGGAGGTAGTATTTTTTATTCACTAACTCTTACAGTTGGAAAAATCCAACAAGGTTTCAGACACACAAGCGTTCCATTTTGGGCAGGGGGCTAATGAAAGATACTGTTTCCCTACCACCTTACCTTGCTTATGTCCTTATATCAGCTAGAACAGTACTGGTACTGCAAGTTAATTTCAATCCTTTGAAGCTGGAAGAGGTCACATCACTGCTGGAGGAGGAAGGACAGAGACATCTACTTTCAGACTGCTAAGTCTTTTTCTTTCAAGAGCAGGGTGGCCCAGCCTGCAGATAATGCTGAGATGTTCTGCTTTTCCATATACCCATGGCATGACCAGCTGATGAGTCTTCTGTGGTGTGGTGGGGCCAGGAGGACGTGGCAGCTCTGCAGGAGACATCCTGGAGCCAGGAGAATCGGTGCAAGTTCTGTCCCAAATTGTTCTCTTTCTGCCCTATGCTATGCAGTTTTAATTTCTGTTAGAAATTAATTTTTCATTAGAAATATTAGTGAAAAATATTCTGGCCAAAGCTTACTCTAATTATATGTAAAATATTCAATTATATGATATTTTAGTGGAAGAAAGACGGGGACTCCTGCTCCAGATATTTCACAGTCTGTGGGGCATAAACCACATTGCCTTTATCAAAACAGTTTTGTAAAAACTAGTTTAATTAGAAGTGGGGGAGGGTACAGATACAGGACAACTAGAGGTCAGTGACAGCTGAAAAGGCTGTTGACAAGTGTGAAGGGCTCAGAGATGAACATGAATTTTCACTTTTCTTGCTTGGAAACTGAAGCAAGAAGCATCTTTATTATAAACCATAAGCATCTTTATCATAAAGGCTGGAGGAGGGCACTGGGCTGCTCTTTCTCACCTCCCAGCGTCAGTCTGCCTTGGCTCATTTGCCTGCTCCGTAGAGAACAGGCTGCTGGTACTTCTCGACCTGTTGACAGGCGCAGAGCTGGGCGGCAGAGCAGAGGGCTGAGCGCTTTGAGATACGCGTGGGTTACACAAATCAGACTGCAGCCGATATCAGTTTGACCAGAGTCACTCTTCAAAGGCCTCTTCAGGTTTCACTCACATGAACTACTGTTGCATTTTCAAACAGTTGCTGCTAACGTTCGGGGAGTCTAGAGTTGCATCCCTTTGTGTCCCATACCTGGCTTTAAGAACAGATAACAAGATCATGCAGCTATTGATACACCAACAAACTCCTACCGCTCATTTCCTAACGTGTGAATAGATGACACGCTGCTCAGATGAATGCAATTCAAATTTGCAGGATACAAGCAAATTTAGTTACAGAATGCACTCGCTCGTTGAGGATTAGCTACACTTGAATCCTATTGATTTTCTTTTACCATTGGTGGCTCAGTTTTGTTGTATTCTGCCTGAACTGTATGGAGGAGAAGCAGCCAAAACTGCTGGTTTGTGGCTTTCCATTCAAGGCCAGGAAATTCACTTGGTGGGGATCAGCCTCACTCGGGGCTTTCTTGCCAATTGATGCTGCGCTTTATCTCCCTGACACGGACAGATAAATGAGCTGGGGGCGGCTTCGCAGGCAGCTGGAGCCCAACCCAGGCGCGTTGTTGCCAACTTTCGAAAGCTGCACAATGGCTCTCTCTCCCTGGCAGTTACAGCCGTTGGGGCAGGGACCTGCCGCCTGAAAGGCTGTTAAGAAATAATGATGTAAACTCCTCCCTAAGGATGTGGGAACAATGTTCGAATCCCACGAGGGCAGCAATATCTGTGATAAGGAAACCAGAAAAATCGGGAGCTTAGTGTCCGTTTTCTTTCTGCAGCGAGTTGAGTACAGCGCTGGTGCTTGTGAAGGGGCGGTGGGGAGGCAGGAGGGGAGGCAGGAGGGGAGGCGTGGGAAGCAGGCAGCAGCTCGCAGCTTTTCTGGCCCAGAATAACCATCCTTGCTGCCGTTTTAGAAACCTCAGTTAGACTTACATAGAGCTACAGTCTGCCCTGCTCAGCAGGAGTAAGTGCGTGTTACTGAACAGTTTGTTATGGTGGTGCCTAAATACACTCCACCATCAAAAACCACGGTGCTAAATACGGGACAAACAGAAACAGGCCCTCACCAGAAAAGTTCACAAGCAAAAACTATGGATTTAGTGCACCCTGGCAAAGGATCAGATTGTGAGCAGAAGGACGGCGTGTTTGATGACAAATGTCATCCTCATATGATGGCACCTGGGAGAGAAGTGAATGCGGAAGGAAGACAGCGTGACAAGGGCACGTGCTGCAATGGATTCCTCTAGGGCTGAATCCAGCCCAAGGAGCTGCTTTGCTCCCCAGATCCTGTTAAATCTGGGGAGGTGATGGGGCTAAGGATGGACAGCACCTGCGTGGAAGAACTTCAGCTTGTTCTTTACTTGGACATTTTTTTCAGCTTACAGAACAGTGCATTTCTCCTTGAACACTAACCACTTCATTTCTGTTAAATATAGAGCTGCTAAATGATTCTAAGTATAAATTCCCTGAAAAAACATCCAGAAACAGCTATTGCTCTCAGTCTTCATTTGACATGTTCTTTTTCAGCTTGCTTTTAAACAGCTCCCCAATATATACAACAGATATTTGTACATCAGCTTCTACGAACTTTGTTCAAGGCTCACAAGCATGTGTGAGACTATCTTTCTTTTTTCTCCTGCTCATGAATGCAGATGCACTCCATCTTGTATATTTGTTAGTTGATTTTGTCACTTTTTGATGCCCTCATAAGAGAGGTTGACAAGTTCCCTTCGCTTTTCACAATGTTCATAGTTCAGTAATAGTCTCTGACCCCAAACGCTTGTCTCTGCAACTCTGAACCACACTGCACACTGCCACAACCCCATTTGGGATTATATGCCTGATTTGGGAGCTACTGCCACAGAAGCAAGTACTTTTTGAGGTGGTGAGACATTATTTCTAATAATCTTATGGATTTTTTACCTTAAGCCATGATGATAGACCAAAGTTTTCTTCCTGTCATGACACTTCTGGAAGTTCTGTAGCTCCCACATGTCTCCCCAAAGGTCTTTCTATCAGAGACGTGCTCATCTGTAGAGGACTGAAATCCCTTTCTCCATCTCTCCCTGATTATTTGCTTACAATAGAAGATGCCCACCTTTTTCTGCTTCTTGCCACACAACAGTATTTTCTTAGCCTTGCACCAAACTCTTAAATGAATGTGATTCAAAAGGACCAGCAGATTCTCGCAGGTAATATACGCAGAAAATCATGCCTGTGATGCTCGTTTGATCCCAGACTCTAGTTCACCAGCAGATGGTAGCAAACATCTCCTTCCCTGTGAGCTTCCTCTGGGGTTGTCTGAATGCGAAAGGGCTGAAGTGCCTCATTGGAGTCATTTGTGAGAAGAAACAAGCTGTAAACACAAGCTGTTG
Source organism: Charadrius vociferus (assembly GCF_000708025.1). Taxonomy (NCBI): domain Eukaryota; kingdom Metazoa; phylum Chordata; class Aves; order Charadriiformes; family Charadriidae; genus Charadrius; species Charadrius vociferus. The sequence continues at coordinate 834,567 of NW_009649705.1, forward strand.
TTGTGCAACTCGGAACAAGGGAGAAGAAGCACGGAAACCACGGAAATATTGCTGCAATCGGGACAGAAGAATTAAGTAGAGGCTGGAACAAAATCAGTGACTTGCACTGAATGGCATGAGAAGCATTTTGGTGTCACTGTTATTGTTCTTGTGGTGACAAAAAGGCACCATTATTTGCAATGTAGAAAATGCACAACATTCAGAGCAGCATGATAAAATCAAAACTGCTCTGGGTAAGCTGTGCCGGTGTATGTTGACCCTTTGTCTTTGCACTGAAGACACGGAAAGTTCAGGATGGATGTTTTTACTAGTCATTTGCTAGTTTACTGTTTCCAGTCATTTATTTGTTTTTCTTCTGAGCCTTACCAGCTCTAGTTCTTTTTATATTTGATACGGGCTGTTGATTACCACTTTCTCTCACTCTTTTCTGTATGCTACTCGTTCAAATGCCTTGTTTTGACAAGACTTCTCAGCTTCTTTTTCATGATATCAGCTAAACTGAGAGACGGGAAAAGAGAGGGACAGGATAAAGTGAAAGCTGCTAAACTGTGGTGTTAATTCCCACAAGGAAATGTCTCGTCACTTATAGGACAGTACTGGTTAGAACTGAGCAAACTATTTGTGGCAAATCACCAGATAAATTTTTCCATTACTGTTTTCAAGTGTATCACCTCTACTTTTAACTACCTTACTGGAGATTTTGAAATATTCTGACTCCTTCACACAAAGTGTTTAATTCTATAAGCAGTTTCTGGGAAGCATTCCCTTTGTGCTCATTTCTCCATTAATAAGTGCTTGCTGATCAAAATTCTAAGAGTTGGTTCTGTTTCTGAATGGACACTGAAGCTTATTTCTATGCTTATTTGCTGGAAATTAAAAAAAAAAATCATTTAATTATCATTTAAAACAAGACAATGGCTTTTTATGGGTATAAAAATGTATTCCTTCTCTAGTGCTTACCATATTGTGAGCCAGAACAACTTTCTTGGTTAAAGTTTTAGAATGGAAACAGAAAGGAAGAAAATCAGTTACCGTAATTGTGCTGCTCCTTTTGCAGGGCAGCTTGCTCTGGAAAGCAGTGCAAAACACAAGTGAGACTGGCTATATCTCTGTCAGTGCTTATGCCATGTATCTGAGGATTTGAGCTGAAGTTGCCAGGATTCTCCTTTGGCTTTAAACCTTTCTATTTTCTTACAATTATTAGAAATATCAAAATACCTTCTGTGCCTTTGGCAGATATAGCTGGCCTGAGCTCTGTTAGCATCAGTCAGTGGTGTTAGCATTCATATATGTTGTGTTGAACCACATGGGCATGGGATAAAGTCCTCCCAGTGTGACAACACTTGCCTCCTACAGCTGCACTCTTGGTGGAGGTGACGATCTACCAGTTCCAGCAGGAACAACCCTATTTTACTTGGGAGTTTTTGGTCCCTATCCTTTGGCACGGAGATGTGCTGGGAAAGGCCTGGACATCAGTAGTCCTAATTTGATAGAGCTAGAACCGGAAGAGGGCATGACTGGAAAACAACTGGAAGAGCATCAGTGGCTTGAAGGTCATGGTTTGGCAATGTGGTTAATGTGACTATAGGGATCATAGAATCATAGAATAGTTTGGGTTGGAAGGGATCTTTAAAGGTCACATAGTCCAACCCCCCTGCAATGAGCAGGGACATCTTCCACTAGATCAGGTTCCTCAGAGCCCTGTCCAACCTGACCTTGAATGTTTCCAGGGATGGGGCATTGACCACCTCTCTGGGCAACCTATGCCAGTGTTTCACCACCCTCATTGTAAAAAATTTCCTCCTTATATCTAGTCTGAATCTACCCTCTTTTAGTTTAAAAACATTATCCTTTGTCTTATTGCTACAGGCCCTACTAAAAAGTTTGTCCTCAATCCTCATGTTTCATCAGAAATGTTTTGGCTATCAGAAGCCAAGCTTTGATTTAACATAAAGGCACTGCTGATTCAAATCTGTTCAAAAACACCGATGCACCTTTTGGGTCTGTTCGGCTTTATGACCAATTAGGTATAATCTGTCTGTACATTTCCATTTTTATGCTAGATCAAGGAACATCTGCCCTCCCACAGCCAGCATAAAGCCTCCACAAAATCATGAAATAATTACACAACATCAACTCTCCCCTGTATAATGTCTTTAACCTGTCTGACATGCAGTTATGTTCTCATGTCTGACTAGATCAATTTTATACCAGATCCATATGTTGGTGGTGTTTAGATAAGCCATCATGGAATGACAGCCTAAATGCATAAATGCAGCCATACAAGAAGCTGATGTCAAATGCAAACTGAAGTCAAACCTCTGCTTGATCACATTTGTTTTCCCAAGTAGACAAGTACTAATTTTTCCTTCAAATAGTTTAAAATTTAAGCAGGTAAGTAATGTGCAGGAGGTCTGTTAAAAGAGATGCAAACAATACAGCTGCAGAGACATACAAATGCATGTGCTGTGTTTCAAATACAAGACTCAAAATCTGTGGAGTTTCTAGTTAATATCAGCTCTACCTTTAGTCATCCTTTACTGGCCTGATGAGATATTAGCAAAGGAGGACAGAGGCGATGATAGCCTTGCAAGATGAATCTGGGAAAAAAATAGTAGG
>NW_009649705.1:837226-841668 GCF_000708025.1 Charadrius vociferus
GACTACAAACCTAGTAAATTGCAAGTGGGAATTGCAAGGTCCTTGTTGAAGACAAAGAGGTGTTGATTTGAGTAGTACCGGAGACTGGAAAAGATGATGGCACAGCACCAAAACAAAGAGATGTATGTATGGAGGAAGTTTAGGAACTGTCTTGTGGAAGTGAAGTTTTGAATTCTGACCAAAAAGAGTAAACCTGCTGTATGTGACACACTGATTTTTATTAAAATACCTTATGAAATGATAGAGCAGCTACATATTTTGCCCATGGGATTCAGTTTCTGTTCTAGTGCGCATGTTTAATGCTTGGTAATTGTGGTAAAACTTGGGTATTATAACTCACTACATGCCTTATTCAACAATATCTGAAGCTCTTCCCACTAGTATTATAAAAGGAGCAGTCACAAATTTATGACAGTGTGCAGAAACCTCCTTCCACAGCAGTGATAATTCATTCCTCTTTATACGATATCCATTGTCTTAGTGCAGCTTAAAGTTTCCTAGGTACTTTACAAAATATAAAAAGACACAGTCCCTGGCCTAAAGTGTTTTCTGCTTTAGTTCAGTCATGACATGAGACATGAGAAATGAGAATGAGATGGTGCAGAGGTGATTGAGACTCAGACTTCCTCTAAAGAGAGCACTCTGGTGTGATGTTTGTGCAACCTGAGCATTAAACTGTGTCCAGTCCCTTGCTCCTTTTTGAAGTTAGCCTATTTTTTTTGCAGAAGCAAGGGTTGTGTGACATTAACTGGCATTGAAAGAGTTCTGACTGATGACAGTTTCGTTATTTACTTTTGATAAGAGCTCTTGTGAATCATCACAACCTGGGGCACCAAAGAAATATGTGTCAATTTATCTTAATATGCCATACTGTAAATCACAGTGATTTACCTGCCGCTTCAGAAGAACTTCAGCAGCCCCTGCAGCAGGGACAGGGACCTCCAAGTGCTGGGGTGTAGGCAGTTGAGAAAATGCACTTTACATACATCATTTAACTCCAGATGTGGCCAGAAAATGTGGTAGAAATATTTCCTGAGCTGTACCCTATTCAAGTTTCTTATAAGGCGAGCAACTTTAATCAGACTTGTGAATCCTGGTGGGTCTTTGCAAAACTGGTCTCAGCAGAAGGGAATGTTTAGCACTAGTGTCTTTGAATGCTACATTGAAGTTAATGGTGCTTTTCACAAAAAATGTTCCTGGGCAACACCTCTTTCCTGAGTGCAAGACAGAAAAGTATAGTTTAAAAATCTTTATTTACAACAGGAGAAAAATTATCCTTTGCCTTAGTGGGCTTCTGGCAGTTATAGAGGCTCCGTAGTCCAATATTCACCTGTTTCCCAAGGAAACTGGTCAGTTTATCCAAAAGATCACAGATCAGACTTGCTCCACTGCTGTTACTGATCCCCAGGGTTAGGAAATACAGGATACTGCATAGAGTTCCTCAGGTCTTAATGCTTTCACTCTCAGATGGGAATGTGTCCTTCCTACTAGCCGTGGTGATCGGAGAGGAGGGGTTGAACAGCTTCATTAGGTAGGCACTTTGTGTTCAGGGACAGAAGTGACAGACAGGCATGTAACTGTCTGGAAAGATCATGCTGTTTACTTCCTTTTGTGCTCTTGGGCATCCCTCCTTCTGCCCTCTGTAACAAGGCAACCCTAGGGAGGATTTCAGAGGACCATATTCATGATGGCAGTAGGTATTTTCTTAATGTTCGTGAAGAGAGATATACATCCTGCAGTGCTCAGCAAGTAGCTCTGTAAAGACATTATGCCGGATCACCCTGGTCACTGTAGCTCCTCTGGCTCTGATTTCCAGCACCCAGGGTGAAGGAAGAGCCAAGGCAAGGGCCCAACATATTTCTCAGAATACGCTCAAGGTCCTGTTGTTTGACTCCATACAGAATTTTACAAATGAATGCATTTGAACATTAACCAGCAACACGCAGGGATCAGACATGAACTGTGCCGGCTCTTTGAGCCTTGGCCTCCACTGGCCAGCCCTGGGCTTGGCTTGTGCCAGGCTTTGCAGGCTTTGCCCCTGCTCCTCGTGCCCCAACGGTGGCAGGGAGCTGCAGGCAGAGCTGAACTTGGGCACAAATGAGCGGGAATTTTAGTAAGTGTTCTCCGATATAAACTAATTCTGTCTTGTTTTCCTTATTTTGCAGTCTTAAATTGGGATGTTTCACCTTTCTTTTATTACTTGTTGGCTCGTTCCTGGGCTGGACAAAGCTAAGTGGGGCTGTACACCTTCCACTAGCTCTGCCTGGGCCCTATGGCAGGGAAGGGGCCCTGCTGCCCCCGCTCACATGCTGCCCCTTTCAGTAACATGGTGCTGTAAAGAAAAATACAGTGTTTAAAAGAGGGAATTGGAGTGAGCAAAAAGTTTTCCATTTGAAGTTTATAGATCACTAGATAAACACAAGCAGTGAGCTGTGCAGATAGCCCAGGGTATAGAGTATGCGGTATGACAGACTTGTTATCTCTTCTCTAACTGCCCTGCCGCCCTTCAGGGAATAACATAACCAAGCTCTGGATGAACACTGTAACTCCAGGTAAGCTCAAAGATAAGCTGAGAGGCTTTCGCCATTTAAACCTCTTTAAGGTCCTAATGCGTTAATAGATGTACATAGACTGAAAGTTACCAAAAAAATCATTTATGAAAATGTTCTCTTTCATTTGGGTGCCAAAATTTTGCTTGTCTGTGAAAGCAGAAGTGTTGCATTGGCATTTAACACTATTTCTGCAACTTCCTTGCCCTGGTGACAGTACAGTCACCTCCTGCAAGCACAGAGCCCTGAAGTTGGGAAGCTCTGCAAGCACAGAGCCCTGAAGTTTGGAAGATCAGTAACACATCTGTGTGTAACCTGTAGACTTTGCTTTGTGAAAGAGTATTAAAGTATATGGGGCTTAATACTTTCTTTGGTTCAACATTAAACCAGGCATTTCTTCACTTTAAAAAGCTGCCATTTTGACCTTTATCACTATATTAGAAAGCAATGACAGGCTCAGCTGTTTGCAGGAGTTGTTTGCCTTCTACAAACTCAGATTAGCCATTCCAGTAACACACTATTATTGTACACTATTATAACCATTAACCAGTGACTCCTCAACACAATGAATCTCTGTACTCTGAAGAAACTAGACTACTCAGTGGGTCCAGTGCCCACTACCTCAATGGGTTTTGGACCAGGGTTTGTCCCTGAACTACAGAGAACATTAACCATCCTGAAACTCATGCATCATTCCCTTCAATTATGGAGTCCTTGGAATATCTTCTGATTTTTTTACAAGATATAGAACTTCTTTGCAATTTTCTCTCAGTATTTTTCAGGCTTTGAAGTGGTTACCAATTGCAGACTTTAATGACTGAAGGGTCTTATTAAGGGAGATCCATAGGGACCAAGTTTCTGGATTAGGAAATACATGGTATTTTCACTTCCGGAGGAAGGTTAGGGGGATGTGCGCGCCGTAGCCCTCTCTTACTCCACAGAGTCATTGCTGTTTCCAAACTGTGGGCCTGGCATGCTCTATAGGTGTCCCAAAAGCCCTGGTCCCTCAGTCACCTCTATAGGGAGGCATGTTGGACTGTGCAGTGGATCCCACCTACTCGTATTTTTCAGTGGAAGTAGTATGATAGTTCAGGGCCTGGAGGGGCGATGCTGTACGTTTGGGTCTTATCTCAACAAACATTGAGTACTCAGCCAGAGAATGGGCCTTGATGTAAGAGGTGAAAACCATTCCCAGCTCCCAGGTTAGATATTGTCAAATGTCAGATTTATAAAGCAGGAGGAGAATAACATTTCTACCTGTGGGCAATGCACAGTTCATTTGTCCGGTAACTGAAGGACTGATTGTCTAAGCTGATGGATAATTCGAGCTGCTGTGTTTCTGAGCTTAAAAATGTTACTAATGAACATTAGTCATGATGGTGACTAATGTTCTTGTTTGTGCTGATGTTTAGCCAGTCTGAAAAGATGTAGGTTTAGTAAATGATCTCCAGACTTTGAGATTCTGCCCAGTTCTACACTCAAAGCTCACCAGCAAGAAGGAATAATTTATACCACATTGAAGTAACGAAACAACAGACTAAAGCCATTAAAGCAACAGTACAAAGGCCTGTCTTTAGACAGGGTACAGAAAAGTATTCAGCCACTTTTGAAAGCTGCCACTGCCTCCTCCTCTCAGTTGCACTGCATATATTCTGAGATAACTCTTGCTTTAAATGGAGGGGACCATTTATAACTTACTGAATCAATAATTTAGAAGAATTAAGACATAAAACATGCATAGCTCAAGTAATATGACCTGAATCACTTGCAATATTGTAATTGCCTTCTTTCAGCTGTAAAACTCAGAATCCAAGATTGCATCCTGAACTCTACAGAGGAATTAATTTTGTCCAATTAGAGATCTCATTGCTGTCCTTGTGTTGTGAGCGGTTC
>NW_009649705.1:841752-851051 GCF_000708025.1 Charadrius vociferus
GGTTCAATTTGTTCCACTCACTGTTCTTTCCAGTTTTGTCAGCAGGACAATTTACTGCAGTCTGTCAGTGTGTAGTGAATCCATAATGAATTATGGAAATTTGCTGTGAAAGCCTGACCTTTTCCGATGTTTGTATTAGGATTTCCCAGTACCTCTGTTCTCATACATTTTAATGCTCTAAGCAGAAAGTAGTCACTTCAAATATTGCTGAAGAAATTAACTTTAAAGTCTACCCAGACACATGAAAACTCATGCTTGCAAAACATTACTTCCTGCAGCCAAAAGTAATGCAAATGTTATTAACTGCGAGAAATTATTGAAGGACATAACAAGCTCCTCATTAGGTTTCCACCAAGGCAAGTAGAGTCATTACAAACAAAAATAATTAAAGTTGTCTATTGGTCAGATGTACACTGCACAGCATGAGATCGCCATTAATGATGATTTTCAGAAAGTTCAGAAATGTGGCTCAGTTTTCTCACACATGCAGAAAGATGCATGTTTATCTAAACAGTTGTATTCGGAAGATGCATTTGCAAAGTATTGTAATTTCTTTTCTCAGCCAGGGATAGTGCAAAGCTGGAGCAAGAATGAAACTGTTCAAGTTTTCCAAATACTACCTGTTGTCCATTATTAGTTGGATGCCCATATGTTTTATAGCTCTTACAGTATCTTGACAGCTTTTCCATTCTCGAATTCATATGCTTTATACAATAAAGAGCAGGTTCCAAGAAGGGTACTGAGCTCATCACATCCAACCTCCCACAGCTCCTTTACTGTTATGTGATTTTGGAAAGCAAAGCTACTGTGACTGGGAGTCAGAATGAGTCTAATCCAGTTAAAGAAAATTCCAACTTCAGATGATTTTCATCATTTTAATTCATTTAAAATGGCTAAAGCCAAAGTGAGGGAAAGTTTGATTCTGAACCAGCCAGTTAACCTGGGACAGTCACCCTCTGACAGTCATTAACTTATATGGCCCCTGATGGGCACAAGGTTGAATATCTCAGCTGGTGAGAGGATACAGTGCCCTGGACATGTGGCGTCTAATCTAAAGCCTTATAAAACCAGGGAGAAGCTTTCCAGGCTTTGGATCACTCTTTTGAGATCTAATTCAATGTCAAGTCAAGCTGGATCTGTTTCCCAAACGAAAACACAGATGCAGGCAAATAACAAAGGAGCTGCTGTATTCTTTCAGGCAAGCAGAAAGGGAGAAGATTGATTTCAGAAGCCTTGAGATAATGTCTAGTCCAAAGAATCAGAATGGCTGTGCAGATATATCCTCCTAAAATTTTTACAACCACAGCATTCCTGGATTTACTGACAGCATGGTCAGACAAGCAGCAGCAATCCAGCCTGTTAAGTTACATAGTAACCGAAATGCAATTTAAAATCCTTTGCACTGAAGCTGGTTTAAGGACAGGTGCTTACAAGGCTTCATAAGGGATTAGAAATGTATCCCTTGGACACTCTTTTCTTCCAGGTAAAGGAATGGTCATCTTCAGCTTTAGGATGCCCTGGTTGGACCATTTGTGCTTCTGACCCTGAGTGTCATGGGACATTTAAAAAGGTGTTAATTCAGACCTTAAAATGAAGCAGAAGGTATGGAACTAGTAATGGGACAAGAAGATGTAGAAACCTACAGCACCATCTGCACTGAAGACCTTTGTTGTTTTTAATGTCTCTATGTCAGTGCAACCTTTTCAGGTTAATGGACCATTCCCTGGTGCCCTTGTTACTCCAGTAACCTACAACAGCAGTTCGCAGCACTGAAAGTCTTGTTTTGCACCTTGGTCAAATACATCTATATGTGACGTTTGTGTTAATAGTAGCTTCACAAGCAGGCAGGAATGATGCTGTTTTGGTATTTGGCCTGGGTCATCTCCTGCCTTAAGACTTCCTGTCTGTATAACACATTTTGTATTTTAAACTTACAACAATTTAACAACCTGTTGAATATGGGACAAGAAAGCAAATGGGAACTCACCTCGTCTGCTTCTAGCATTACTCATTTTGCGGTCTGAACAAGATAAAACTTGAATATTACAATATTACAGCAATGAAATATACCTACCAAATTGGGCAAGACACATATGTGTGTGTAGACAGAGGGACGGATACCCACTGCACCTCCTTCTCACTTCAGAGCTGCAGACTGAGTTCTGATGAGCCATAGGAACACCGATAACAGAGGAAATAATGTTTTGGGCAAAATGCAGACCTTGATAGCACATGCTGCTTTCTGACATATCTATGCATAGAGATCTGTTTTAATATTTAGCTACCATTTTGGTGTGGTTTATATCCACAAAATATGTTCATAATGGAGCTGCATTCTGTTAGATATTATCCACATGGATGGAAAGATTTTCTGCCCCAAAGGATTTATAAATCAATAATTCTGGTTCAATTTAAACAGAAGTTGTTTAGCAAGCACAGCCTTTAGAAGTCGGTTTCCCACTTATTCTATAATTTTTTTACATGCTGGGAAAGGAGTTGCTTGAGCTAAAACAAGGCTCAATCTGAGCAAGCTACTGACCTGCTTGTCAGATAGTTGTTGGATATATTTAGTTCCCCGGGACCAAGATCTGTTTCACTTCGGACTGGAAGTGGGGGGCTTGCAAGGCTGGTTTCTGTCTTCCTGTTAGCAGAGCTGCACTGGACCACAAAGAGAGCTCTTGTGAAAGTCAGACTGCATCATCAAGTTTCACCCTTGCTATCCAAGCCACCATCAAATTCATCTGGTTTAGAGACAAGAAAGATCTTGTCTATGGTGGGGAGTGGGAGATTGTTCTGTGAGTAATTTTAAGTGGCCTTGGTGTCGGGTGGCTTTTTTTTTCTTTTAAGAAACTGTACCATGGTCTTTGTTTTTAGGAAATTACCTTTTCTATTTGATCTAATTTTTCCTTTACTGAGCTTCATCATAATGCCTATACCAATAACACCTGCATGTGAAATGATGCTAAACCACCTTTTCTGCAGTTTGTTTTCAAACAGAGTAGATGAAAAATAGATTTTGAATCTACATGCAATCAATTTAGCAGGTTTTATTGTTGAAATTCTGGAACTATTAAAATCAGTAGCAACTCCTCATGACTTTAACTAGTCCAGAATTTTATCTTCGTAAGGAAGATATTAGTAGTTTTTTTCTCTACGATCTTCAGAACTAACTGTCACTTAAACGAAGTAATTGCAGCACAGATTGTGTAGAAAAGTGTGGAGAACATTAGCAAAGATCAAGGGACAGCTTACTCGACCTCTGGTAAGAAGACATTTTGCTACCAGATGTGTTCATACTCTATATAAATTTACTTTGAGAGCTTACTGAATATTACTTGCTTTAGAACGATCTAGTATTATGTTTTAAGAAGTCCCAAAACACAGATTTTCTTTAACAAGACTTAGGATCTGTTTCAGGAGAGATGCTGTGGTCTCTATGACCTTCTATGAAGTTATGACATGTGAGCTTCCCACCACAGTGGGGATGGCTCAGCTCCTGTCAGAGAAATATATGTCTGGCATCTAAAGGTAAGCCAGCTCTGATTTCATCTGTCCTTAATACAATGAGCTATATGATATATTAGTTTAGTATTTGTGAATTGGACCACTGAACTATCACTGTAGTGAGGGTGATTTGGATGCATTGGGGTGGGAATTGCTGCAGCTCAGTGGTGCAGCAGAATCCTTAAACAGTGTTGCCTCTACTGGTGCAGCAATGAATATGACTACAGAAGCACCAAACTACTAAAAGCAATAAATCTCAAGAAAAAAATTTGCTATGGCTGGGACTGTAGAATCTCATGGCTTATCATAGCCTCTATGGAATATTTCCCCTCAGAAACTGATTTGGATGTCTTTTGAGAACACATGCTCTGCAGGAATTTTGTTTCCAATGTTAAGAGTAAGCACACATTTTATTTTTTAGGTGTTTTGATGTTTCTGCATATGTTTTTGACTAAAGTCAGAAAGTGTGGAGGAAACTGGAAATTAAACAGACACAGTATATAAACCTTTCTCTCCCACCACACTATAAAAATAGCTGGTTTAAATCATGTTACAAATGATCTTTTAAGACAGATTATTAATTCAAATGTGCTCACCTAACCCTGTTAAACTGTCATTTTATCCAGAGTGGGGATAGGCACAAATCAAAGGCACAGATTGGAATGACCCTGGTCATTGTGTGGGAGTTGAAAACTCATCTGATAGAGGGTTTGTGAATGACCTTTCGCTTTGTACCAGGCTGCATCAAACTCTCTAGTCAAATACCCACTCGCTTCCTAAGCGTCCTTAATCTAGTGCAGGTGAAGTACTTGTTTACATGCAAAATGCTAAACGTATGTGCAAACCTAAATTCTCAGGCTATTGCTAACTGTGCTCTGACAAAGTGGTAAGCTGCAATTGGCTGGTGCATCGCTAGAGGTCCCAAAAATACATCAATGAGTCGGGGCAGGGGGGAAGCGCTTCACAGACGGTAGTGTGGGATATCCAGAAAATGTTCCTTTTGTTTTTCTCCTGCCTTTGGCTTCTCACTTAGATCTGTATGTGATACACTGCTAGATGTGAAACTGGGATTTGTTTCAGAACCTCTGAAATATTTTTTTCTGGCGTTAACAGTATAAATAAATTCTTCATGAAGTTCTCATGTTGGGCTTTTCAAGGAAAAGCAGATGAGTCACAGGTTTCTGAAGCATCTTGTTCCCGGCATTATACTTCTCAGACATTAATTCAAAAACATCAGAACGATAACAACATTTCCCCTGCTGCTTTTGGAAGAAAACAAAATATGAATCTAATTAGTTTGAATAATTCTGTTACTGAATAATTGTATTGGTCACAGGTTTTATTTTCTCCTTGGTGCCGCATTTTGTCAGGTCAAGTCAAGCTGAAACAATAGGAAGATGGAAGGAAGAAAATAGCATGATATCCTGTGAACACCAGTGGTATCATTATCTTCTATTTGTTTTCAGAAATAACCTAATGAAAAGGTTCCTTCAAAAGCTAAATGCCTTTGTTGAATCCTTTCTCTTTTCCTGAAGCTATTTACCAGGACAAAAGGCTTCAGCCCAAGAATCAACAAAAAACCCTGAAGAAGAACAAGTATCAATGGAACAAATGTTCTGCCAATCTAGTGTTACAACCCAGTATAACTATTAATTTCTGCATAGCCGTGGGCTGAGGTTTTTGTGTTGCTAAAGGTCAGGATTTGGGTACTTTCTGAAGTTCTGAAGATCTGTTTCTGATCCCTTTATTTAGCACTTACTAGGAAGTGATAAATCTGTATAATTGGCTTTAGAAGTACTAGTACACTTTTAAGGCACTCAGAAAATATTTAGCTTCTCAGCAAATTAACTGAATGACATTTCTACTTCTTTTTGTGAAATTGCTCCCTGCAATTAAAGGACTGTATTTTATGTGACCTCTCTACAGAGTTTGTACTTTCGTTGCTTTTAGACAACTTCTTAAGACAACGCTAGCCTGACCCTTATACTTTCCATCAAACTCCTGACTACACTGTCAAAATACAAACCTCCACAAATGCTGAGAATAGGATCCATGTGCATTTTTCAGGTGGCAATATTAACAGTCCCTGTAGAGGTGACATTGCAAATTCAAAGCCAGATTTTCAAATTTTGCTGTTGTAGCTATACTGTTTGCATTATCTGTTCTTCTTTCACCTTAATCCACAGTGATGGTGAACAGATGCAATATGCTTCTTGAGATCAGTGATTTCCTGTCTGCAAAGGACGTTGTGAAATTGCCTCTGCTTCCCATTTCCAGATGCTCATTCAGAGGTTCAATTGAATTAGGTTTCAAAAACATTGTCTAAACATTATCTCATTCTGTACCCTGTGATTGTCTTTCTTACCTTTATCAGAGGGACTTGCAATGTGTGCTCACAGCAGAAAGAGCCAACTGTATCCTGGCTTGCATCAAAAGAAGCATGGCCGGCAGGTTGAGGGAGGTGATTCTGCCCCTCTGCTCTGGTAAGATCCCACCTGGAGTACTGCATCCAGTTCTGGAGCCCTCAACACAGGAAAGACATAGACCTGTTGAAGTGAGTCCAGAGGAGGACCACAAAAAAGATCAGAGGGCTGGAACACCTCTCCTATGAGGACAGGCTGAGAGAGTTGGGGTTGTTCAGCCTGGAGAAGAGAAGGCTCCAAGAAGACCTTGTTGTGGCCTTTCAGTAATTAAAGGGGGCTTATAAGAAAGATGGGGACAACTTTTTAGCCGGGCCTGTTGCAATAGGACAAGGCGTAATGCTTTTTAACTAAAAGAGGGTAAGTTCAGACTAGATATAAGGAAGAAAGCTTTTACGATGAGGGTAGTGAAACACTGGAACAGGTTGCCCAGAGAGGTGGTCAGTGCGCCATCCCTGGAACCATCCAAGGTCAGGTTGGATGGGGCTCTGAGCCATCTGCTCTAGTTGAAGATGTCCCTGCTCATTGCAGGGGGGTTAGACTAGATGACCTTTAAAGGTCCCTTCCAACCCAAATTATTCTATGATTCATCTGAGCACAGACCATTGTTGCCTAGGATTGGGATGGCACCGCATCCAAGTTGTCCTCAAAATCTACCCAATATTTTTGCAGCTAAATTTGTCATAAATGATCTAGAAATGTAGAATTTACGAGAGTGTCTTTTTGCTTCAGGCAACTCTGTCTTACTGTATCTCTCAGGGTCTTCAGTTCTTCCTGTCACAATCTAATGGATATCTGTGTGCTGAAGCTTTGGTGTCATCTCAGTGGCAGTAGATCTAAGATGTATACATTTGGGTTTTCCAGTGATTTGTTTTGCACAGTGACTTGGAGAAAGTGCCAGCAGCAGCACTCCATGGATTGTCCATTGGTAAGAATGTCACCAGCTATAAGTTTTCTAAGATTCTTGTCAACACAGTTTTCCAGGGAAAGTTTGAGATGGGGGTCACAAGAATTGTCTTTTTTGACAGGCCTCCTTCTTGATGTTCTTCGAGTATGGGGAAGTACAAAGGTTTATATTTTTCAAAATACTTCCATGGACCTTGTTCCAATTTAAAAAGTTGCATGTTGTTATATGCATGAGCTGCCTCCCCTGAGATGTGAAATTTGTGACCTACTTTGAAAACAGCACCTGTGCAAAGTTCCCAACTTCTGCTGGTCTGTCTTTCTAGCTATTTCCACCAATTTCCTGCAGTACATTGGAGTCGGCTTTGGGTATGACCTGCTGCCCACAGTAACTCCTGCTGTCATCCATCTTTATGTTGGCAGTTTTCCATTTTATGCCAGCAGTCCTGCAAGAACAACTGAAGAATGACACTGAATCATGTCAAGTCAGTGTAATTCTTTCTCAGTTAAAGAGATTTATTTTGATAACCTGAGGCTCTGTACTCTCTGGAGCATCTGGATGACTGGACCCCTGTTCCTCTGACCTTTGGTAGCTGGCAGCAGATGATTTCATGAATCTAATACAAAGTTGAACTTGTAGATCTTATTCTTCCTTGTGTTCAAGGATTGAATTGCTCTGTGCTACTTTGCACTCCCATTTAAATCTTCTCCTTTTTTCTGTCATGTGCAAACTATCAGAGTACATCTGCAGACAGCGTGATGCTGGCTTCTACTGCCCTTGTTATAACAACATGCCTACTAACAGAGGTGTCTCTTTCTCTTCTCTTAAAAGAAGTGGAGTGTGCCTGCCTAGATGCTTAGGTGACTGGATGGGTATTTCTATAGGTGCAAATAAACCATATTGGGGAGATAGAAGTGTGCGAATAGGGCAAGAAGAAGCCTGTGAAGAGTTTCAACAGAACACAGGGAGACTGGGGAGAGAGTGGATGTGAGGAGTCAGGAGTGGGCCAAGGATGAGTAAGCAGAGAGCCTGGAGGTGTGGTGTGGGAGTATAATCTAAGGGAGAGCTAAGGATGAGAAGCTAGTCTGAAATGGAGAGATTATTTGGTGAAAAAGAGGGCTAGAAGTAGGTGCAAATCAGCAGGAGAAGTGAGGGAAAAGAAGGTTCTGTAGAGGAGGATGAGGTACAGGAATCATCACACTGCATAGGCAGAAGGAAGAAGATCCCATCTATTTCTAACCTCTCCCTGGACAGGAGGTGGTACTGGAGTCCCTGTCACCTCAGCCAGGTAGAGCAGGAAGAGTGCCGTTGCGTGCATGTACTATCTGCATGTCTAGACCTAAAACTTGATTATGAAGTGATCTTACAGTGGGGAAGTGGGGGTCCTTTCATTTTAAAAGTTTACTGTTAAAACACGGTGCAATATGATGCTTCTGTTCTCATCAGAAATTGGCAACCACAGCCTGGTTTACCTTGTGTGCTTGCAACTTCTTGATGTGCATATGCGGGAGAAAGACTTTTTGCACCTATGTACCCTTTATGAGTTTACTTTAAATTAAATTCATTAGGCTCCCCAAAGCTGGTTAATGAGATTCTTCCATCCTTAACAGGGCTTTATAACTTGTGCCCCAAACACGTGATCATATTAGTTCTTCTGATTAGACTTAGCCTTCAGTTTAATCATAGGCTCTTTTGAGAAAAACAGCTGTAGTTGAAGAGTTTAGTTTGATACTGAGAATATAGTCTGTCAGTTTTATCATAAAAAATTCTATGTGCACCATAAATTTCACTATCCCTAATAAAATATAATAGTAATAAACCATGAAGAACTTAGCCTACAGTTGATTGTATGAACCCCAACACAAAATTATTACGTTCTTGTAGATAAATATTTCCAGTGAAAAACTCCGTTGATGAAATGCAGAAGAGATAATAATTTATCTTCTTTGCATGAATAGTGAAGGCTTCATCACACTTGTGTTATTTAAAGTTTTAGCCACAGTAAAGGTTTGTTCAAATATCCTGCTAGGAAAGAATTAGTCTATGTGTGGAACGGGATGAAGCTAGAATGTTTGGAAATAATATTTTTTCTTACATATGCTTATAAAGTATATATGTAAGGAAAAATTATGGAAATCTACTGTTTCCAGCAGACATGCCATAAAATGTTTTGCATTTCATCACCTGGATTGCAAGAAATGCTTTCAATTTAACATATATTTTATGAAAGGTCTCCTTTTCTGTTCAGAAAATGGGTGATTTACAGTACAGCAATGAAAAAATTCAAACTACATGTATCTCCTAACATATGTAGTTAAGATGTTTGTAAATTCACCTTTTAAATTCATGGCTCATAGCTTGTTTCAGGAAATAGAGTGTTAAATATTAGAGATATTGTGTGTACAGACATATCTGGGACCATGGGGTTTTTTTATTTTCTTCAAGAATGATGAAGTCATTACAGGTTTACC
>NW_009649705.1:851100-880945 GCF_000708025.1 Charadrius vociferus
CGGGAAACTGTGCTTCTGTTACTTCTTGAAAGTATAATTTAATTTACAAAACAACAATTCAGTTGACATCGAATTAAATAAGTCTTATATTTGGTTTGCTTTTGTCTCTTTAAAATTCAAATGTCAACAGAGTTCTAAAGAAAAATGGTATTGAAAAGAGAAATATAAACACAACTTCTGAAAGTTTCTACATCAAATAGTGCAAGCTTTTTTGCTTTTACAGGCAAAACCCAGAGAATTTTAGAAGAATTTACCAATAAATATGCATTTCTTTGTTTGGTAAAATAATATTATTTTGCTTATTAGAGAAGAATGACCTGTACACAGTCGTTCAGGTTTGGATTTGAAGTGAAGTGTTTGTATGCATATGAATCTATAGTTCTTTTAGATGCATCAAATAAGTTTCAATGTTGTCCCTAGCCCAGAAGCTGTCTATTAGCACTAGAATGCCACAGAGCTCCAGCTCATATCGCTGCTGAGTGAATGGGATATTAAAGCACTAAACTCAGAGATTGAAGCAGTAAAATCCACGTGTAAGCATCATTGTTGTGTCACACACATTTGTGCCAAAATAACAGAAGCAAAGAAATTCTACACAGTGTAGCAGCATGAATGTGCCATTCTTTCACTGGGTAGCCAGTTGTCTCCTACCACTGTCTCTGCTGTATGCTTTCAGTCACATTTTGCAACTATAACTCTGCTGGTTTTCCACAGCTTCCTACCACAGCAGCCCTCCAAGAATGCTGCAGAGCTTCAGATGACTGACAGTGTACACGTGGGGACAACACAGTGAATGGGTCAGCAGAGGGGAATTTGAGGAATGTTTGGTAAATCAATGCAAGACGGCAGACATTTTGAGGAGATAGACTTCAGAATGGTCTTCAGATCTGGTCTGCAGTAAGCAGTGGCCATCTATTTGCTTGGGCTGGAAGATGAGAAAATATGCACTGTTGGGTCGCTTAAATTCTTTATTGCTTACCATCCTCACCATGCCAGCACCAGCACTAGTTCGTTGCTTCTTTCTGGGTCCTTATTTTGGAAGAGACTGAGGGAAAGATCTATTTGCCCAGTGTCATCTGAACGAAAACCAACAAACCAGACCCTGCTTTCCCAGGTGAGACTTAGCAAAGAGTCTCTGGCTATGGCACAAAGGTTGCTTATTAAAGACCCAAGTAGCTGCCCTGACAGGCAAGTGAGCAAGGTGCTAGTAAAGAAAAGCACTGTTGTGTTGAACCATTCTGTCTGAGTGACCAAATTTCCCTAAGAGGTCCGGGACAACTTTGTGAAGACACACTGTATTTGACAGCACAGCAGTAGCACTGGAGCAGTATTCAGTATTGGAAAGGGAAAAGATGAGTCATTTTTCAAGCGCAGCACATGGTCAAACAGGACTGTGGCCTTTCACCCTGGCATTCTCAGCAAAAGTTGCACTTTGTGTGCATGAGTGGCTCATAAGACGTGCCAGCTTCAGTAGTTAGGAAACGTGTCTGTACCCTCTGGCATCGTTAGAAACCAATAACCAGAGCAGTAAACAGACTACACATTTTTGGCATTTTGGGCAAAGTTGCTTTTAAAACGTTCTTCTGTATTTGAAGAGAGGACATGACTCAGTTAGCGGAGTTACATTATAAATGCTGGCTTGAAAGCGTCCCATAATAGCTCTTTTCATTGCAGGCTCTCTGCTCGAAGGGGCTGGGGAGAGTACACCCTGCCATTCAGACCTGTTGTCCTTTTTTCCCTTGTTAAAGTAATGCTTTGATGCTGGCATAGAGACAGCTGCTAACTTAGTGTGGCTAAATGCCAGTTTTCTCTGATCAGATTCTTTGCCCGGGTCTTTGCATATCAGCGTTCAAAACACCCAGAGGAAAAGGTCTCTGGAACAACACGAGTTATTAGTAACAGTCGCCGTGAACCAGTACACTGCTATTGTCACTTTAGAGCAGAGTAATGAGTTTGCCAAGGATGGAGAGAACTAACAGCCTTTTTGTTATTGTTGTTTAATAATCGCATAAAAATACAACTTAAAGCTATAAAAAATCTTCAGGGTCAAAATTCTAGATTCTGGAGTATGTCCAGAGAAGGGCAATGAAGCTGGTGAGGGGTCTGAAGAACAAGTCTTATGAGGAGCAGCTGAGGGAACTGGGGTTGTTCAGCCTGGAGAAAAGGAGGCGGAGGGGAGACCTTATCGCTCTCTGCTACTACCTGAAAGGAGGTTTTAGCAAAGTGGGGGTTGATCTCTTCTCCCAAGTAACAAGAAATAGAACAAGAAGAAACGGCCTCAAGCTATGCCAGGGGAGGTTTAGATTGGATATTAGGAAAAATTTCTTCACTGAAAGGGTTGTCAGGAATTGGAACAGGCTGCCCAGGGAAGTGGTGGAATCACCATCTCTGGAGGTATTTAAAAGATGGGTAGATGTGGTGCTTACAGACATAGTTTAGTGGTGTTTTTGGTAGTGTTAGGTTGATGGTTGATCTCAACAGTCCCTTCCAACCTAGACGATTCTATGATTCTATGAAAATGAAGCTCTTTAATGAGAACCCTTTGGTGGCTGGCTTCTGACTCAGTACAGGTTTTAGTTCCTATCTATGCTCCTGTGTTGTTGCAGACCGCAAACTCCTCTGGCTTTTCCTGTGGAGGAGTGAGACTCATTTCAACATTGCTCTACCAATATATTTAAAGGCTTAGATTTAGAGGAACTGAGCACTTGAAGAAGACCCTAAATGGCATTCTTCACATTTGCAGTGACATTTTCCTGCTCTGAAAACCTATTCCTTTAAATTGCCTTTGAATTGTCAGATGATTTTATTGAATTTATCTCATTAGGAAAATGGTTCTGAAAATTAACTTCAGTAACAAGACTAGAGATTGTGGTGGAAAGCAATGGACAAAACAACCACAAAGGAGGATCAATATTACCATGCATTTGACATGAAGATTGCTAGGATCTGGAATTGAAACACATGCTATTTACTGCAAATCAATAGTTATACTAGAGATACCACTAAGAACAGAGCTAAGACTGTTTTCCTTATCTAAGGTAAATCCAATACAATTAGCAAAATTAAATGAACATGTTTCATTTGAATGGCCAACACTGAATAGAAGCAACAAATTATTTCAGAAAATGCAGACAAACGTCTATCTATAATGTAACTGTAGAACCTAATGAGATAAACAAAAAAAGCACTAATCATAAATGATTAGCAATGTGTCAACATTATGAATTAATTTTGAATCACATTGACAAAATTTCCTTAGTAAAATTTCTTATGTAAGATTTGTATTCCCAAAACATGTTTATTTCTAACCAGATGCACAGTGTTATTGATGATGATATGAATAACTAATAAGCCCTTTGTGGGAATATGGGTATAATACAGTTAATAGAAAAGGAATGATTTACAGTGTGTGCAAATATAGAATCATAGAATTGTCGAGGTTGGAAGGTACCGTTAAGATCATTGAGTCCAACCATTAACTTGCAATGTGGACACAAGGTACACCTCTCAGAAAGAAAGCATGTTTTCCACAGGGTCCTCCAGCAGTTTCCTCTGTTCTGCTCTTATGGCCAGCTAAAGATTTTGGTGGAGATTTAGATATCACCAGACCGATGTGTCTGTTCCCACTGAGATTCAACATTGAAGGGAAAGAATGAATGTAATTTCTAATCTTTTGTTGCCTGTGTTTAGAACAGTTTTATGTTAATCACATAGCATTGCTGTTTGTAATATAGCAGTAAGAAAATGAGGAAAATATTTGGGATGCAAATATTTTAAAAGTGTGCCTCCTCTCCTTGTATCTACCTTAGAGATGGGTATTATGAAAACGTTTGGTTTAATTTGAGCAGGCATTCAGGCTTAAAAAAATTCACTACCAGAGACCACACTTGAGTGAACTGCTTGAACAACCACCTTATTTTTAAGGGAATATCGTGGATGACTTATTATTTTCCATTGGCTGTTTGGCTGCAGAATCAGTTTCTTTCTGTGAGTCCTGATCAAAAATAGATCAGGTTCGCACATCTTTGAGGAATACCATAGGATAGCTTGAGCAACTGTAGAATATGGAACCTGGGTAAGAGCTGTACAAATGCAGGATGCTTCAGAAAGTGTTTGAAGAGACTGTTCTGAAAGGGTTGGAATTAACTTAGATCTCACAAGGGTTATCTTCTGTTTGGTTCAGTTTCCTTTTGTCCGATGCTGTTCTAAATAGAGATTAAGTATTTTTAATTTTGAAGTGTATCTCTTTCTCTTACAGCACATAAGTGCTATACTGAGTTGTGCAAAGCATCTGTAGTATATTAAGAAACTGGATAAAGATAACAAACTGAACTTATTAAATGTATCATCTTTACTGATTGTCTGCAGAAAAGTGGTTAAAAATCACGAAATCCCCAGATGTGGAGACAATCAGTAAAGATGATACATTTGGATCTTGAATATAATCTTGAAATGAGAATAGTGTAAGAAATTTCAAAATGATGCACAAAAATAGAGTATTTCTAGGATATATACAGAATTTTGCTGGCTATTTGATTCACTCAATGAAATATCCGCATATACTGCTGTTCTTTGACATACTAGACATGTACCTTCACAAAATATCTACAGCCAAATGTCCCTTTTTATTTCAAAAAAATTGACATTTTATATTTCACTCAACTCAATTGATATTTCACTCTCATTAAGCTGAAACGACATACACTTCTCTCTCCTAAAGATATAAATCCAAAGAGTGAATTGCAAACTTTAAAAACCAAATACATAAAATATCAAGGGGGGAAACAGTCTATAAAGAAGAAGGCATTAAAAAATGTGTAATCAATTCATATATCATAGTGGAAAAATCAGTTGTCTAGCATTAGTTTCCTGTTTGCCCTTTGTTTTCTAATGACATTTTGGTTACAAGGATTGCAATACAGCCTGATGGAAATCAAAATCTGAATTTACCCAAGATTCTCCAATGAAAATTGCATTGGTATAATTAAAGGAGAACATGGTCTGAAATATTGCTTGAAAACAAATAAGACTGGATAAAACTTCTCTCCCTTCTGTGGGGAAAGATTGCTCAATTAGGATATGTATTGGGTAATACCCAGTGTGTTGTGGAAGCTCAGAGAAAGTCATTGATTCCAGCTGAGGGTCATTCGGAGCTTCTGACTTGCTTTGAATGTTGATCTCAAAGTGAAACTCAAAGGCCTCATACCATTGTGAAGCAAAACCAAGAAATCCGTTTGCTCGGACCTAGAAGAACTGAAACTACTAGTTCTCATACAGCTGCTTCACCAATCGTCTGAGTTAGTGGTTTTGCTAACTTAATAAACAAAATGGGAACTGATTCCCATTGATACTCTTTGGTATAACTGATACTCTTTGGGTACTGTCTGTTTTCCTATCTGTCGTAAATAATTTCTCTCTACTGATTTGTTTATTTTCCTCATGTTTTCACTCAGCAATATGTGCAGCAATTAGACAGGGAAAAGGATGCTGTACAGGGCAGGGTACTGGTTCAACTGGGAACTGGCCTGTTGTCGAGTGACCAGGGACAGTGTACTGCCTGCTGGCACCTCTCCCACCTGGAACTGGGGTTGTTGAGGAGACTGGTGAAAGTCATCCCAGCTTGGCCCCAACCAAGTGGAAGATTTTGACATTTAGTGTGTCACCCACCACAAGACTACTTGTTTTGCCAACAGCTGTTGAAAGGGAAACACAGATCCTCTAAACTCATTCCTTGGTCAGCAAAGGGAAAGATACTTTTGACTGACTTTATTTTCAAGGGTAGTTAGCTAGGCATTCACACACTGCTGTTTTGGACAGTAAAAAGCTCCACGGTGCTCTGCTGTTTCATTTGACCTTGATGTTGACACATTTTATTGTGAATATTCTTTAATATCCTGTGCGCTCGCGCTCACTCGATGTTTAATGGGGGCATAAACTCTGCCATATGAAGTTGTCCTTAAAGCCCACCAGAAGATAGTGTGGGCTGGAGATTTCTATACCACTAGAGGCTGACTGCAGCTTCAGTACATATCAGCTCTCTTCTTGCTGCCTCTTATTTTGAAAGCAGGAACACACCAGCTGTCTGTCAGGAAAATGCTGCAGCTTATGACAGGAATTAATAAAACTGTGAATACTGTGCTGGAGGCACTGACTGCGAGCTAGCTAATACCTTTGTCAGGGAAATCTTCTGTTTCACATCTAGAAGAGTTATATATGAAGTAGCAAACTTCTTGCTCTGTAGGTTAAAAAAATAATTGTATGCCCAAGGAACTGCATGAAAATCAAGTGAATGGCAACTTGTGTTAATGAACTTGTAGCACTTGGAATAACAGTGTGGATTATTAGCTTTGACCTAGCAAAATGCCAGGTTACACGCCTGCTTTTCTTTTCAGGAAAGTTATTAAATATCTTGGTAAAAATTGTTGTCTACTGCTACTGAAAGCATGCCCTGTTTCACTCCCCAAAATGTTGCATTTCACTGGGAGAATAATATTTCAATACATGCCTTCATTCATAATTTTCATCTAGATAGTGCCCATAGCACATTATAAAGCTAAACTGATATGAAAACTGTAAGGAAGGTCCATTCCCACAAGAAACATATATGCTTTTGAGGTTACACTCCACAACAGCTAAGCAATTTACAACATTTTGCAGCAGGAAATGAGGAAAACTGATTCCACATTAAGCCATTATAAAAAATGCCAAAACTCAATGTTAAAAGTGGTCTTCTGGAATTAAGGTGACAATTTTCTCATTAGTATTCACATGACTAAAGGAAAGTCCTCTTCTTCCCATTCTGTTCCTCTAAAGGTGAAAAATATATGACACAGAAACACCTATCACCACCAAAACTAGACTCCCTGAGGAAGTGCTGAGCTGGTCATGCCTTCCCATGCCATCGTGTTTCTGTAAGTAAAGGTCAGAAACAGCAAGATGTCTTTGAGATTACATGCTGAGTTGAGCTATAAAAACATTTTGTGGTTGCTTAGCCATGAACTCTGTATTGTAAACAGAGTTAAGTTGTCTCAACTCTTGGCAGCAGTGCTGCATTAGCGCTCCAGTATGAGCTGGTGGCAACAATATCACTAGGAGATCTCTCAATACTGGGTGAGCAGGGAGCCTGGTTTAAGCATACAGGTCTGACTGCAGAGTAGCCTTATGTGTGTCATGGTAAAGTATTGCTCCTGCACAGCCTTGTGGGTTTACAGCTGGCAGTACCCGCCACGCTTCCTTGGTCACCTAGAAGATCCAAGAGTCTTCCTGGCACGCAGAGGAACTGTAGGAGAAGGTATTGAAAAACAACCCCCAACTCCCAACCACCCACCAAACCTTAAACAAAACAAAAAAAATCACTCAAAATTCTCTGAGAAGGTCCTGTAGATACTGGCATTATTTGCACAGGCTTTTCTCACTAAGGGCCCAGGTGGATTGTAAACACCTGCGTTTGATGGTGATTTTTTTTACATTTTTCATATTTTTAAAATTTTTTTTGGTCAGTGAGAACATTTGAATCATAGAATCATAGCCTACCGGGTTGGAAGGGACCTCAAGGATCATCTGGTCCAACTTTTCTTGCCAAAAGCACAATCTAGACAAGATGGACCAGCACCCTGCTCAACTGCTTCACTTCTAAACACTTCTAGGGTTTCTTAATATCAGCCTCAAGCTTTCCAAGGTAGCTGTGCAACCCTTCCTTACTGTGATTGTGTTTGTTTAGGTATTTTTACCATGCACAAAGACATTTTGCAAGCAGGATATACACTGCTTAAGAGTATCAATTAATTTTTTTTTTGGCCCGCCAGTCATCGGTCAAGCGGGGAAGGGTCGGCCTGTATTGCTTCTTGGAACTGTCTGGTCCTTGCTGTTCCTAAGTTGCCATCTGCCAGTGCTCTGCTTTCTTTCCTTAGGGTTTTACATTGGTTCACTATTCTTCCTCTCAAATGCTTGAATAGTTAACTATTACCAATTATTATTCAAGAATTACATCTCTGCCTGTGTTTTCATCTTGGATTTTTGTCTTTTATCTTTTAATTCTTTTAATCTTCAACTCATGTACTTTTTAACACTTTAACAACAATTTTGCCAATAAAAATAAACTGAGCTTATACTGCCTGGCTGCATCAAGCTATGCCTTGGATAAGAGATGGCTGAACCCTGGGGCCACAGGTTTCAGCTGCAGCAACTTCTTTGTGGGCTTCGCGGAGCTGCCTGCACAGCAATATCTGATGATTAATTTTACAGTCTTTTCTCTGATTTCATGCTTTACCTGAAGAAGATGCTGATTGGAACCTATCTATTTTTGGCCTGGCTATCTACAGCATAGAGTTATCCTTTGGGTCTGGTATACTCAGCAGAATTAATACTTTCAGAATTAAGATGTTCTATAGCTTTAGTTTTACAGTGAGCCATATAAAAAAAGCACCAAAAAGAAAGAAGAGTGTTGTTTATTCTGCTGAAGATAACCTTCCATCTTCAGAAGCTAATCTTGAGTTACAGTCGAAAAGATGGAGGAAAGTGGTATGCTCATAACCGTGTGATCGTAGCACTGACAATATTACAAAGGACAAGGGAGTGCTCTTGGGATCAACGAGATCGATGTGCCAGAGAATCTGAGAAAGTTTAATCCCGGGACACTGCAGTGGTAACTGATGAAGCTTATCTTGCCTACATCCTCTTCCAGAAGAGACTGGAAAGCTAACCACTGGTGATAACAGACATAATAGTCATGGTGGTAGCTATGAACACGGAAGGCAGGTGGTGCTGGTGCTATGTGCTTCTGGAAAATTAAAATGGATGTATTTGATACCTTAAAATTAATAACGCTGACACTACTGAGTCAGCAGTAGGCCATTCCAGCAATGATGGCTACGCACCTACTGAAGTTCTATTAACAGAACTGTGGCCAGTAGACTGAAGGATATGATCATTCCCCTCTACTCAGCGCTCATGAGGCTACTATAAGGAGTATGGTGTCTGGTTTTGGGCTCTGCAGTACAAAAGGGATGTCAAGGATCTGTAGAGAGTTTGCAGAAGGGTCACTCAGATGGTCAGGGAGCTGGTGCATATCGCACAGAGAAGGTTGCTGAATAAAATGGACGTGCCTAGCCTGGAGGCAAGAAGCGTAAAGAGCCTCTAGTTGCTGCTTCCCACTACCTAGAGGGGAGGTATGGAGAAGACAGGGACAGGCTTTTCTTAGACGTACACAAGGAAAGGACAAGAGGCCATGGCAGAAAGTTGTAGCAAGGTAAATTTTGCCTGGATATACAGAAAAAAACATTCACTGTGAGAGATGTGAAGGACTGGAATAGGTTGCAAAGAGAGACTTTGGAATTTTCATCCTTAGAGCTTTTCAGAATTTGAGGGGACAAGACCCTGAGGAAGCTGATTTACTACTGGAATTAGTTCAGCTTTGAGTAAGAAGTGGGAAGATAGATCTACATAAAACCCTCCCAACTTAAATTTTTCCTATGATTCTCTGCTGGTAGATTACATATCTTACCTCAGTGTCTTCTCATTTGGTGTCCCTGACTGAGCTGTTGATCAGGAAGTTACAAGGCAGTAGATAATTCATCATTCTTCCCAAAACTGGGAAAGGCAAGAAACAATCCAAAATAAAATCAGTCCTTCAGACTGTCAGACTTGAAAGTGCTGGACTGATTCCAGCTTTTGAATCCTGCAGTCTGATTCAAGCAACCCATGTATCAGTGCATATTAGAGTTCTTATAAATTAATATTGGCAATGTAGAACTAGATTATCTAATTAAAGTTTCATTTCAGTCTGATAAATTGGCTTATTTTTTTAAAGCCATCTGTGTTACAGAGACACAGATGCTAAATGATTGGAAAAAAAACATTTTTGTCATAACTTTGATTTAAATCTTTGAACTTCAAAACATCTTCCTCGACTAGGGTGACGACCAGTCCCATTGTAAAGCTGGGCACGTCTCAGAAGACTTTCGGTAGTTGATTTGAAAAAATGATCCTCATGTGCATATTCACTAGTGTCTTTTGTTGTACCCATGTAGATTAAATTTATTTGTCACAGTCTACTAAGCAGACATTTTGTGGTGCAGATTTGACTGACAGGCCAATTTGACTGACAAGACATGTCTCAATCTGGAGCGAGGCAAATCCACCGAGGTTCCAGGACAGGGTGTTAACACGTTGTGGAGTGTTGCTGGATGAGCCTGGGCACCAGGCTCCTGCCTGGCTTCTCACTGCCTCAAGAAGAGTCTGATGCTCTTTTCTAATCCTTTTCCAATCACTGCTTCAACTGTTGTTTCAACTAATAGAGATTAATGTTTATGTGTTGGCATCTCATAGATTATGACAACAGTGATTTTTCCTATTTTATGTAAGCAACTGGAATATAAGAAACCTTACAACAATTATAAATCACATGATCATGATATTGGCAGATATCAAGCTTATAGTCTTCAGCTCTTTTCACATCGTCCTGTTTTCTGTTTAGGATACCTAGCCTAAGATGCAGGTGTGATTTTAGTGTATGTTGTGAGAAAAGGTACTAACTAGAATCAACTAATCTTTGTCACCTAAATAGAAGGGTAACACATTACCGCAACCTATGTGTTTTGCACTGGTTATCAACAGTGAATTGTTTTGAAACCAGTGATAATTGCACATTGATTCTCTGGACGTCCACGCTTTACAGGTGAGAATAAGATTTTAGCTGTTATGATGGTTTCTATTTGACCTTCTAAAGCCCAGGGAAAATTAACGTTGGCTTAACTGGGCTTTGTATTATGCTCAGTGGGAGGGTTCTCACCTAAATGTAGAGCTCTGAAATGTATTAGACACATAGTATAACCTGATCATCTAGGTTCTCTTTCTAGTCCATATGAAAAGAAATGCAACTCCAGAAGCAGGTTCAGACACCTGGTTGGTATCTGTTTTGTGGGGAGAATTCATCACACTAGCTGAACACCTTCTCCATATGTATAATTAACTGTACATTTTCTTATCTGAACAAGATCTACATTATCCTTTAATTTGGGCATCTGTTTTTGTTTTCATCTTTATCAGAATCATCAGGGAGATAAGTTTGTACCACTATAAACTAACGACAAATTTCGTCCAAAACCTGATTTATTCACTTGTGGCAGCACATGCCCAAACAGACCGCCTGCTCAGTCCCTTCGCTGCACTGAATGGCAGACCCAACCAGACATGATGCCACCACACTTTACCTACTAATTCTACGTTCTTCTATAAGTCTGAATCCATATAAGCATATTTTCCATGCTTTTTGTAAATTTTCTAGGAGCACACAGATGGTACTCCAGTACTTGGCTTCACTTCCTTCCTGAAAGTCTCTCCTGCATCTTTGTTTGATGTGGGCTGGTGTCTGTCCCCGCCAGGAAGCATTTGCACTGTCTGCATTAGCCTCCTCTCTATAGCATGTACAGAAGGCTCTGGATGTGTACAGTGACCCCATGTGTATGCACCTACCCAGGAGGAGCCTGTGCTGGAGTCCTGACCACAGTCTCCTCTCCGGATCCAGCTCCTGGCACCACTGCAATGTTCCTATATGGTCGTGTACTGCCATGGCAGTCTTGTGCGTTAAAAGCTTATTCATGAGCCTTGCGGTTTGCCCCACAGCCTAAGAATACACTGTGTGGAAAAGAGCAACCAAGCCCACATAGGGACATAGACTAAATAGAATCAGGAGTCCTGAGGCTAAACTCAGTGGAAAGTAAACCCAGAGGAAGGAATTCATTATGAACAGTGGAGTCGGTGTGGGTTGCTGATATGTTATCTTTGCTGGTCATCCGGACTCACCAGCATGCTGAGGCTGTCTAAATGGCTTCAGATAAGTTTGGCTTGCCTTGTGCCCGCAATCAGTATCTCCAAAAGCGTTCTCAGACAGCGTGAGAAAAGCGTGACCTGGCTCACGCAGAGCACGGCTACTCCCAGGAAACTTGAGTGCTCCAAAAGCTTACCCTAGCTGGGAGCACTGCTATTGTCTCTGGAGCTGAGGGGAGCCAGGAGGACCTGGAGCAATCTAGTGAGGAGTTAATTAAAAGAAAACACGTTACAGTTTCATCTCATTTGCTGAAGAAGATGGTTAACTCTTTGTTGCAGCAGGCTGCCAGTGATTTGCTGTGCTGGGATGAAAGCCCATCCTCTTCAATCACTCCCCAGCAGAGCAAAATTACCGGTGTCAGGAAAACTCATTTTGTGGCATTAATCAGAATGGATTAAAATGGAACAGTTTCTAAGCTGCCCTGTGAGAATAGCTGTGGGACATCAAAGAGGGGCCATGATCCACAAAACCAGAAGACTGTGTCCTCTGCTTTGAAATATTGTAATCAGCCAAACATTTATCGGAATGACATGTTAACTGCATTGTATTTAAAAGCACTTTGGTGTTTAATGACTTGTGTCCTATCTCCTCCATTGTAATATAATCAGGTAAGTAATCATCTGGTGTGTTCAGGTGCTTTTGTTGGAAGAGTTTGAAGATCAATTTAAAATCTTGGACTGCTGCTTCATTTTAAGTGTTCAGTAACGATGGATAATAGACTAGCACAGAGTCCACTCAATCTATTAGGAATAAATCCATCACAATATATGGTATAGCTGCACGCAGTCCTTTTAAACAAGAATGTTTCCCTGGCTGCTTTGGAAGGTATTTTTCTTCTTCTAAGGAAAGAAAAAACAGACTGTGTGTAGAATTGTGATATTTTATAATTTCTTGCCTTGAAAATCTGTTTTAGATAATGTATTTGAATCTGCTACATCATAGCAACATGTTTGACAAGAGGAAAAAGGCTTTCTCATAAACCCAGAAGTCTGGATTATCTGTGGAACTTGGAAAAGGTACATGAATGAGTTTTTCAAAATGGCTCTTGTTATTTTTGTATTTTAAGAAGAATAAAGCATGTACAAGCTGCCATATACAGTAGATATGTGATATGGTTTTCAAAGGCAAAGTGAGACAAATACTTGACTGTTCAGATTATTCTCTGCTTTATGTAACACCCCCCATGCACTATGGTCATGTATACATCATTGCTGAGTGGAAAGTATTCATTTGTACTCGAGAGGCCCACAGAAGCCTTAGACCCTCCAGCACCTCACTGTGGTCTCTACTATGTAGTCATGATAAAACCATCTCTTGCCCAAGTTCTTGGCACTGTAGTACATAGTTCTGTGACAATGTCAGCTTCATGCTCAGTACCAATTAAAAAAAACCCAAACACCAAAAAACCCAAAGTGCTAAGAATTTAGGAACAAATAAGTTAGGATTCTTCAGTCTGTAAAAACAGGTAAATAAAGGGAAAATGCAGCACAAATCTATAAACTAATAAGTGCTATGAGGAGAATGGTTAGGAATCTCTTGCTTATATAGTCGGTTTAGAATGTAGAAGAGGAAATGGTTCTTCACCCATGGAGTAGTTCCAGATGTTTCAAGTTTATGAGAACAAGAAAAGTTATTTCAAGAGAAATCCACGAAGAGCTATTATATTTGAGGACACAATGTCTGGCTCATGAAGCCCCTGAAGACTGGAAAGTGTTCTGATGAGTTATCACTATACTGTTGGGGTTTTTTATACTATTTGCTAGACATTTGCTTTTGGCCAGAGACAGGATATTGAACTAAATAAATCTTCCTCTTGCCCCAGTACATCTATTCTTATATAACTTGCATTAAATCAGTGTTTAAAACCACAGGAGCTTCAGCATGGAGAACACATGGGGAAGGGGAAGGGTACAGCACAGCAGGGTGGATAAGGCACAGAACTGGGAACACATGTGCTGTTCCAGGCAGTGCCATTGGGAAGGTTGGAGCACCCTCAGGTTTTCTAGCAAGTTCATACTCGTGTAAAAGTTTTTTTTTCAACAGTGAGTCTGTAGACTAAGTAGAACTAAGACTGTGTAAGGTCTTAATTCATTCACATGAATGGCAGAACCTAGTGTAGCTATTGATTACTGAATTACTATTTAAAATATTCAAATAAATAGTACACACTTTAAACTTTTTTAGAAAACTTGCCTGCCTCTTTGTTTTGTCATGACTGTTTTTACTGCAGCATTGCATCCAAAGATGAAATTTGACTCATATATTCTGATTTCCAAGGAAATGTCTAATCTGATGCTATGTGTTTGATATGTAAGAGACAGAGGAGATGTGGCTTCGGTCTTTTACTCCAGAGCTATATACCTGCAGTGTCAGAGCTGCAGTTCTTGTGTAGTTCTATGACAATGTCTCATAAAGTTCAGGGCAATGCTGGAAAGACGTCAACAAGATTTCATGGTTTTTTTTCAGTTTTATTGTCTCCACCCAAGTAGGACCTACACATAATATAAAGCAATATATCATGTGGGAGGCAAGGAAAAGGATCTTTAAAAATCCTATACAGGGTGACTAGAAAGTTCCCTTCCTTTGAACCAGGCCCAAACTTCTAGCTGCCCAAGCTTTGGAGACAAATTCAAGCATCAGATTTCAGGAATGTCAAATGATGTATCTCTACTACTGATTATTCATTTAGAAATAGCATCTGTGTTGCCCTTACCAGAGTCCCTGGAAGACTTTTGTTTACACTAGAACATTTTAGTACATCAGAAGTTAATTTATGGTCCAATTCTGCCACATTAACTCATCCTGGTCTGTACCTTTCCCTGTAAGTGGGTGGTGAGCCAGGTGGCTGGCAGACTTTGACCCTGAGATCTTTTATTCAAATGAAACTAACTTCAGGGTTAGACTATGGTATGTCCTGATGTGAAGCAATGAGAGTGACTCCCTGGACAATTTCCTAACAACTGGGCTGTGCTGCATCCCTAAATCTAAGAAATATTTCCATAGCACCAAGTAGGGTGGGTCACTCAGATCCCTTCTGGAATTGTTTCTCTGAAAAATTGTCACAGTGCTTAGAGACTCATTCATCTGAGGTATCCCATATGCATATGTTATGCCTTTCAAATCATCGCTGCAAATCATTCTGTAATACCAAGGTTAACACCTGTCCTCTGTAACGGACTCTTTACAAGCTGTGTCTTTATTGTGCCATTTTGCATCAGAATACAGAATCAGTGACCCAATGTCTGCATGTAGGAATTGCATGAATAAAACAGTGGGAGAGCTCCATGCTTCATCTGGACCAGATTATATATCTAATCAAGTCATATTTAGCTGCAAGCTATCACTTGATTACTGAAACCCCTTCCAGTGTGATGCTAGTAGCTCAGTTTATGCAGAAAAGCTGATTACTTCAGTTTCCAGGGCATTCAGTCAGATCCTTTCTCTGAATATTTATCGATAGTTCAAGAAAAAAAAATCAGTCTGTTTTTGTGGGACTGGACTCTATTTATTGTCAGGAAAAAAAATGCTTTTTAGCTGATACATTTCACAGTTCCCCTATTCTGAGTCAGAATCATCCAAGGAAAGGATGAGTCAGAAAGGCAAATTGATTTTTGAAGAGACGACTACATCTTAAGAAGGATGACTTGTTACTGTAACCCTCATGCTCAGAGGTGGTTTCCCACAGAGGGGTATGGAAGAGATGAATGCCACCCACTGCCCTTGGACAGGGCTAACCCCTAAATGTACATATACATTGCAGTGGATGCTGTGACTGTGACTTGTGTAAATGTCCCTGACACCAAAACAACATAAAAGAGTGAGCTTGGTTGCTTGGTTGCAGCTGCTTGGGTTGACGTGCCAGCAAAGCGCTCAGCAAGAAGCTGCCACCGCTTAGGGTGGGCTTTGTAGCCTGCCCTGAGCTCTTAGCCAACACAGTCCTATGGCTGCCAGGATCCAAGGTAGCCCCTTTTAGGAGCGTTCATGCCAGCCCCTGTGTCTCAGTGAAGCAGGGCAGCATTTTATACAGTCTTTGCTCCAAGAACACTATGGGAAGTGACGCTGAGTGCTGAGCAGTGTCCCACTGGAGCTAGTGCTTTTCTGACACTGCTGCATGTTGTAGGGGACAGTGTTCCTGTTCTACGTTACATTTTTTGAAAGAGAATAACGGTTGATCCTGGAGGAACTTGGGCGATTGTCCAGAAGAATAGAAAGTCTTCCACTTCAGGATAATTTTAACTATGCCAGGCATCCAGGAAAAAATTTGTTAGTAGAAGGGGTACGTTCACTGCACGTTCACTGAAGCCTGAAGCGTAGTCCTAAGTGAGGAAGGATGTCCAAGTGGCTCTGGAGCTCTCTGAGACAAGAAAGAATAGATTTACTTCCCTGCTCTGTTGCAACATTTGTGCATGTGCCATAGAAATAATTTGGTCTGGGATTTGTGAAAGTCCTGGCTGCCTAAGGATGTGGACCACAGACTGCCATCCATGATGAGTACGTTGATGGCTGGTAGAATGAAATTTGTCACAAGGAGCTGTGGCCAGTGGGAGGGGAGGACAAGTGACTGTAAGAGAACACAGGAGAACTCTGCCAGCTTCTGTCTCACTCACATGTGTGCACTGAAGGTCCACCATGGATTAGTCCACCACCTAGCCTGACACTCTTCTTGCCCAGAGCGGGCCACAGGGAGGAGAGGAAGAACTGAGAAAGGTAGCATGGATAATTCCCACAATGGTCTCCCAGCTGGCACTGGTTCACTGCTTAGAGGCTGTAGGAAAGTTGAGCACTCAGTGAAATGTCAAACATCCCACTACAGCTGAAGGTTTGCAGGAATCTTCCCCATGCCCTCTATTATTTCAGAGTTCTGCCCACAGTGTCGATGTTAAACATTTTTCTGCATTTGCAGAAATGTGCAAAATAGACGTACAGCATCCTGCCAGCCTGTGCCTGGGAAGCTGGTTCAAACTGAAGGAGTTTTCATATAATCATACAGTGATCTCCAAGTAGTGCTTATGAAATGTGAGGACTTAGCTGGGATGATGTCCATGGACAGGTACAGTAAAAACATACTTGGACTTATTAGTGGTGCTGAAAGGAAGAAGCGCACCTGAATAAAGGAGCTTGGTCAGTGCATTACACTGGTAAATGAGTGACCAGTGTAGCTGTGGTATCTTTTAATGAATAAGCCATCTGACTAGAAGAAAAATGATGCTGAAACACACTTAACCATGGCACTGTCAGGAATGTTACATGCCTCCTTCAGAAGCCATTTATCAACCTCTTGATTCTGTTATTTATTGACAAAAGAAGTGCAGTAAACATTTTGGTCTCTTCAAATTCGAAAACAGATTTCTGTATCTGCCATGTGCTAGCCCAGACTTTTGCTATGCGTCACTCAAGCCAGTGGCAACAAGCTGAGAGGCTCAAGAGGGTATTTCTTGTTTACCTCCTTGGAAACACAAATACAGTGTTTAAAAAAGCCCTGGCACTGGAGTGTATGGGTCCTCATTTCAACCCACAAACAAAACACTCCGCAGCTGCTTGGATGACAAACCCTGAGGAAACGCAGCTTGTGACAGCCTGGTACGTCTGCCTCAGCAAGGGTTTTGTCTGGCTTGCTGGAAATGATGGCTCCAATGGCAGTGAATGGGCATAAGAGCTTCCCAAAGCTGGAGGGGTACAGATAAGCAGAGCTGAGGAGCTCCATGAGGTCGCTTGGCTGATGAATGGGGTATGACGTCTCCTCTGACCTCATTCACCAGCAGGGATTTGGATCAGACTGACTTGCCACCAGGCAACCAGCTTCCTTGCAGCAGAACTGTTGCCCAGGATTTAAAAATCTTCCCAATTGTGGCTTTTCAGGAGAAAAATCTGCTTAATGATTTTTTTCCTCCATCCGTGTGCTCTGTTATTGCAGGCGGGACTTCAGGCTTCAGCCTGAAGAAAGCTGGAGGCAGGAACAGCGGTGGCTCCCTTACGGTGGGGCCAGTGCACAGCTGAAGCAGAGCCTGTCCTGCTGTAGATCCCTTTTTGGAAAATACACAAAAGTAAGACACAACACTGTGCATAATTGTGCATGCCCAACCACACAACCATCCCTGTCTAAGTGGGAAAGTAGCCTGTTTCTCACTTAAGTGAGTATGAAGACCTACCCTAAAAGGACAAGAAAGTGTAATTTAATGGAGACACCTCGCTTTCTCTATGACCTGAATTTTTCAGAGGAGACCTTCTCTCATTTCTGTTGCAAAATGAAATGTAGAAAAAACAGCAAGATCTGCAACTTTTGAACTGAATTTTTTCCTCTGATAGGAATTATCAGCCCTCATAGTCTAAAAAGTATAGTATGGGGATATTGCACTTGCTTCAATAACAGAAAATTAAGATTTCTCAAATTACTTGCACATTAAGAGAATTTGCAGGGCCAGTCTTAGAAAAAGACGAAGGCTGTGTGATTGATCTTGCTGACCAAAGATAATTAGTAGATGCTATTTGCAGAAGTGCCTGTATTGAACAAAGCCAGACAAATGACTGATGAGAACAAAATCTGACAAACTTTTTCCCCTTTACTGTTGAATTGTCTGTGAATTTATTGTATTTTCTTCCATATTCAAAATTTATGTGCTTAGCGATTTTTGATGATAATCTTTCTTTTATGCTTTGTTACTAAGAAGAATTCATTGCATCAGTGGTTTCCAGCCTCTTCTGGGTGAGTCTCCCACCCACAACCCCATCTTCTTCCCTGCCCCCTCCATTCCCAGCAGCACCATAGGTCTGGGAGATAAAAGAAGGGGGAGGTTTGTCTCATAACCCATCTGGCAGAACTTCTTTTTGTTGTCTTCTGTCACTCCCTTCCCCTCTGCTGTTACCTGGGATCCAGGGGGGAGTCCAACAGTGGTGCCGGGGCCTTTGTTCTTCCCACCCTCGTGTGCACAGCTCCGCGGGGAGAGGTGGTGCACAGCCCAGGCTCCCTTCTTCACCCTCCCTGCACCCAGCTCTTGCCCAGTACTTCAGTGCTGAGGATTCAATGTGCCTGTGTATGGAGGGACTGAGGGAATACGGAGCATGTTGTAGTTTACAGTGGTTTACAGTGCTGCCTCTCCTCTGCCTCTCAGCAGGGAGGTGAGATGCTGTCTCCGCATAGAGGTGCGGTGCAGGGAAGCACAGCTGATGCTGCATGACCAGCATTAACATGCCAGAGCTCCACTGTGGGGACTAGTTGTACAGCACATGCATGGTTTCTGACACTCAGGCGTATTGTATTCTCTTCCCTAATTCCTGATCATAACTCTCAAAATTGGGTTTCCTACAAAGCACAGTCTGAAATGTACTTTCTGCACAAGTCTGTAATATTCACTTCAATATCATTGTTTGGACTAATTCCACAGCTGCATAAGTAGCTTTTTATTTTAGCAGTAAACTGGGATCTAGATGTTGGAATTTATTTTGTTTGTGACGATCAGGGAAGTTATTTTTTGTTCTTTTGAGTATTCATTTCAATATGAGTATTGTGCTTCCTCTCTTCTTCCCTTTGCCTGGCACATCTCCTTGACTTGTAAACTTTTTATGATTCGGGGACTGTCTCTTGCCTTGCTTGTTTACTAACACCAGGGAGCCCACTCTGGACAGGAATTTCTAAGTGCAACTGTAGTTCAAGTATTAGAGTAATAGTCACAGCAAGTCACAGCTACAAGAACTGTAGAAACAGAATGTAACAAGAAAGCCATAGAATAATTTGGGTTGGAAGGGACCTTTAAAGGTCATCTAGTCTAACCCCCCTGCAATGAACAGGGGCATCTTCAACTAGAGCAGATGGCTCAGAGCCCTGTCCAACCTGACCTTGGATGGTTCCAGGGATGGGGCATTGACCACCTCTCTGGGCAACCTGTTCTGGTGTTTCCCCACCCTCATCGTAAAAACTTTCTTCCTTATATCTAGTCTGAATCTACCCTCTTTTAGTTTAAAGCCATTACCCCTTGTCCTGTAGCAACAGCCCCGGCTAAAAATTTTGTCCCCATGTTTCTCATAAGCCCCCTTTTAAGTATTGAAAGACCACAATAAAGTCTCTTTGGAGCCTTCTCTTCTCCAGGCTAAACAACCCCAACTCTCTCAGCCTGTCCTCATAGGAGAGGTGTTCCAGCCCTCTGATCTTTTTTGTGGTCCTCCTCTGGACTCGCTTCAACAGGTCCATGTCTTTCCTGTGCTGAAGGCTGCAGAAAATACAGCTTTAACCTGTTTATGTGTAAGTAAAAATGGTTTAATAGCTTTTTGCAGGGTTTGTGCAAGTTGAACTCAGATATTACATTTCAGATAGACTATCGAGTGAATCAGATAATAGCTGGGGAGAATACTGACACTGTACTAATGAATTATGCTGTTGGGTGGTTATATAGAAAGGAATTACCAACCTCATGAATTTTATACAGTGTGATTGATTGCCTGACAATTTAATGTGGATTGAAGTCCCTGAATAGTCAGCCTCCCAGATGTTTTTCCTCTACTCTTACATCTCTATTTAGATATCCTTTATCTCTTTTTAGATGAATTTTTCCATTTACGTTTTCTTCAGCAAAGAATTCTTTCCTCCTCCTAACTCCTTTTAATTCATTCCCAAGTTTAAATGACAAATAAAAAATGTTAGATTTGAAAACTCTGGCAATCTGCAAGAGGATTGACAAAAACCAAAGTGCACAATGTCTTCTACGCACTGTGAAGCTCTGGAACCTAACTGCTTAAAATTTACCATCAGTTTATAAGACACACATAGGTCATAATCCTAAAAACTTTAATGCCGCGATATGAGTTTATTTGCCTGGGTAATTCCAGTGAAGCAAATGAAAGTATACACAGAAGTAAAGTACCTCAGAATAAACTTGCACACAGGCTGCGTCTATATTACACTTAAGCAGGGAGAAGTCATGGTGTCACGCACAGTTGTCTTTATTGCCGGCTTGTTGGGATGCTCCTGGGCATGGGTCCGGCGCAGCCCAGCCAGCACTCGCTCTGCACTGCACCCAGGCAGTGTGGATGAAGCCCCTTGTGGTAAGTGAGGAAAGCTTTACAATGTGGATAAGGTCAAACCATGCCGCTTGCCTTCATGGCAAGAGACGGAACTCTGCCACTGTTTGCTGTACGGGAAATAACGTAGCCTTAGAGGCCACTACTGTATAACGGGAAGCTGCAAGGGCACAAGTTCTGTGTCCACAGTTGAGTCTGATGTTTATAATAGTTTTCATAACCCTGCCTGTCTTGTGTAGTTGAAATGGTGCTCTACTTTGGTAGGTATTCAAATGTGACTTTATTTTTTCTGAGCTTTCTGGAGCTTCTTAAAGTTGTCCTGCTCTTTTTCCTCGTCCCTTCCTGCACATGGGCTTCATGAGATCCAGAAGTCCCAGCCAGTTCCCTGACTGTGGCTTCCTCTGTTGATTTTCCAGCTCAAATATAGAGAGGAATCGGGCAGCTTAGTACAGTGCCACTTTTCAGATACATTTTGTGATGCAAGGCGGTTGGGCTGAGCTGTAGAGATTAGGTTCGTAGTGACAATTCCGACCCACTTCTCAAGAGAAGAATGGATATACTGTTCTCTTTGCTGAAACTATTTATGAACTAATGTCTGTTTACAGAGAACGGACGTTTTCTTTTTCTGTTCCACCTTTCCCAGAAATGCTGTAAAGAGTCATATTCATAAATGCTCTTCAATAAATACAAAACATGAATGCAAGCTTTTTATTACAGGAAGAAGTGTGTGGTATGGTTGTAGAGTCACAGGATTTATTAATTACCTTCCTGTATTGCATTAAATCCTTACCAGTTTGGAAGACACAGCACTTATGTCAAATTCTGCAAAGTACCATTAAAATTAAGGGGTTTTATAAAGTATGTGCAAAATAAACCTGTAAGAAAGACTCTTCACAGAATCACAGAATGGTCAGGGTTGGAAGGGACCTCTGGAGATCATCTAGTCCAACGTCCCTGCCAGAGCAGGGTCACCTACAGCAGGTTGCACAGGATGGAATCCAGGCGGGTTTGGAATGTCTCCAGAGTGGGAGACTCCACCACCTCTCTTGGGCAGCTTGTGCCAGTGCTCTGCCACCCTCAAAGTAAAGAATTTCCTCCTCATGTTTAGGTGGAACTTCCTATGTTCCACATGCAGAAGTAGACCCTAGAATTTCTCTTCTGAGTCAATAAAGAGCAAAATTACGTTGTTGGCCTGGCTCAATATTTGTAGCATCTCAGTTGCTTAGTGTTTGAAAAATATTTGCCTGCAATACCTGTTAAATTTGTTGCCAGTCTCAAAATCCAGAGTTTGATTCTGATACACGTTTTGGAATAAGGCTGTAGCCCCCGAGGAAGTAAGGTCATTTCCAGGTACTTTGGGAGATCTCTAACAGCTGCTCTGGCTACATAAACTGAGAAACAGTCTGAACCTTTTTGAATTATTCTCTGAAGAGAGAGAGTGAGCCATCAGCCTTGCTTTACTCTTTGCTATATATTACTGTGGTACATTTCTGGCAATGCACGTAAAAATACAAACCAAAAGGCGATAGAAAACAAAATGATACAGGGAACTTTTAAAGAGGGAGTTAGCGAAACTTCGTATCTCAGCGTTGCTCCCTTTCTAAATCAACAGGAGTACGGGAGTCTTCCTAATAAAAAAGTTATGGGCTGTATGAATATCTAAGGCAGAAATTAAAATAAGGGAGAAATGGATACTGCAATTGGGGAGAATATTTCTGATAAGTGGTAATATGAAGGAAGTGGTGGTAATTTAGCATAACGTATCATAGGATAAAAAAGAACAATGTTTTGAAATAAATTATTTTGGGCTAAGAAGGCTGCCTTAACTATAATTTTGTTCTATTTTATATAGTTTGCAGTACTTCCCACAGAAAGGATAGCATTTGCATATCTCTTAGTGGTGTCTTTGACATGACTGACGTATTT
Source organism: Charadrius vociferus (assembly GCF_000708025.1). Taxonomy (NCBI): domain Eukaryota; kingdom Metazoa; phylum Chordata; class Aves; order Charadriiformes; family Charadriidae; genus Charadrius; species Charadrius vociferus. The sequence continues at coordinate 873,866 of NW_009649705.1, forward strand.
CACATATGGGTTTTTTTTCTTTTCATTCTCTTCCCCGATAATCAGTGAATGGTGGCAAAGACACTGTCATTGCTATTCTTTTAATGAAATTGTCGCATAACATACAAAAGAGGAAATCTCACTTGGTGCAGGAAACTCCATATTCTTTGAAAGCTCAGAACTCCATTTTTTTACAGAAGACAAATTCTTTAATACCTGGGATGTTAGCACACACCCAGCTTGCAAAGAATGAATTTACTGATACACATCATACATGAAAGTTTCCTTTCATAGTACAGACAGTCCTAAACAACCAAACACATAAATTTCACACTGAAGAACAGTGTTAGTTTCCTCTAAATTTAATCTAGAGTGCAAAAGTGCTTTTATAACGCACCGAAAACAACACAGTGAAATGAGACGAGTATATTCGAGAACAGAATATGTTAATGTCGGTCCTAGGAAAACACAACTCCAGATTACCAAATTTGAATGACACCCAGTTTTCATCTAACAGTTATTTACTGATCTTATTCTTATGAAACCTTAAGTTAAAAGAATCAAAAAACTGTGAAGCACCATTTGTAAGATATTGCAGGTATTTTTTATGTGTGAATCCATAACACTAAGTGATGGTGGCCATACAACCTAAAATTCTCTTTCTCTGGAAAAAAAAAATCATCAAAATTGTGTCAGAACATGAGGAGAAACTTATGTCCTGGAATATGTGGTTTCAAGGTCTTAGTCCATCAAAGGATGCTAATCACTCACCCAAAGGCAGTTCTGCCTGAGAAAGCTCACAGGCTTTCAGAAGAAACACTCATTAGTGACGGGGCTGGATTTCTCATCAAGGCACTTTTTTTCCTCCCTTAATTGCTAATGGACTCATGTAAATCCTATTTGAATCTGCTGAATCTCTGACAGTCTGAGGATAGAGAATAGCTTGGAGAATGTCAGTATTACAAGATATACCCAGTGTTAGTTGTTCCTGGCTGATACAGCACAGGGGTGAGGGAAGTTGTAATTAAGTGAACCAATTACATTTTCTGTTATGCTCTGCCTAATACAAATACAACTTGTACCCAGGGTCTCCCATCCTCCTTAATTTGCAGAGCATTCTTGCAGAGGTATCTACCGTGGGCCATGTGGGTCTTGCTCGCAGTGACCCAACAGGAGAGGCAGGCAAGGTACACAGCAGGGTGCACAGTAGGGTGCCTGGAGGAAAGCTGGCACAAGAGAAGCTCTCAGTACTTTGAGTGTAAATAGCTAGGATGGACTCAGATACTGTGGCGACATGGATAATAAAAATTCCTGGATAAAGACAATGCTGGCCATTGAAGATAAAACATTTACAAGTATTACTTCAGATTTAGTACTTTAGATTGCGGTCGAGTGCGCTTCCTAGAACATCTCTACTGGCTAAAGACATTTCCACTTCCACCTGCTTGTTGTTGCTTGTGTGAACACTCCCTAGCTCATTTCCAGTAAAATGAGCTGGATTAAATAGTTTGAGTAACTTGGCTCATTCCAATGGAGACAGGTCAGGGAATGATCACATGAGGGTATCTGCTAAGAGCTATGTGGGGGAATGTCCTGCAGCAGGATGCCAGCGATCAGTTGGGCATGGGCTGGGAGGAGCAGCACACAGAGAACTTGGAAGAGGACTTGTGTCCACAGCTTCAGATGCTGTGACAATTTATTTTCTTAATTTTTCTGGAGAACAGCAGTATCTTCTTAGGCATTGCTGCATTGTAGCTGTTGGAAATTTGGACATCTATAGCACGCACAGGAGGTGAAAAAAGACCAGTTTGCAGCACATCTGTTAAAGGTTGCTGAGAGTGGATGGAAACAGATTTACACCAGACACCAATACTTTCAAACTGAGGAAATACTTTAATTTTCCTGTTCTGTGTCTCCCGGTCCTAAATTCTTCATTCCACTAACATCTCATGTCCACTGTTATTTCTTCTGGATGTTCTGGTTGACTTTTCTTATTGAGTGAATGCACTGGTGTAAGGATATTATCTGTTCAAAACCCCTGTCTTTAAGGATTGGTAACTTTGATAAAGCATCTTTATAACTGGCCCTTTGTAGTTTGAAAGTACGTAGAAAAGGACCCAGCACGTAAAACAGGATGCTTGAAATCCCACCACATGCAAAATTACCCATCCTGTTCCCGCGCAAAGAGAAGAAAAATACATGACCCTGATGGACTAAAATATTTTGGCATGCATCTAACTTTAAACACATGAATACTCCTATTGCATGCCATAGATTTACTCTTGCAAGAATATCCTTATATGCCTGTTAAGACAGGATAGAATAATAGGCCATGCCATCATATACTGAAGAGGATACCAGTACTGCAGCATATATGTATAACTCATCCATCACCGTGACTCACAGAAGACCCCACTATGAAGCAGGTCCTCAGCCTGTCTCAAAACTAAACCTAGGCATTCAATGGTCATTTATAAAAGAAATATGGAGTTTCTTTCATTTCTATTAAACGTTTTTGGGTTTGTTTGAAAACTTTGACCTTTCATGCAATTGCTTGAGGCCTTGGTGAATTATACCTTCATTCTGCACAAGTTGGAAGAGCAGGACAAGATCTACATATGAGTTTCCCCCAGGGATAGCTGGATTGTACAGAAATGCTAAGCAATGCTGCAGACAAAATAACGAGTTTAATGTTGACTAAAGAGATGAAAAAGTATGTCCTCTGCGACTACAAAAGGAACTTGAAATTTGGCAAGCTATTACTCTGTCTACCTTAGACTGTTTCCTTATTGAATATTCCAGATATCACAAGTGGTTCACTGGCAGTTTAATTCCTGATGTGGTATCAGGCAGGTTAGAAAACACGATATTCACAAGGACAATTCCTAAAGAGTTGCAGGGTCCACTTCACCTTTTCACCATTGCTAGTGTTGGTGAGCACATAGCAGGAAACTGGTATCTTAGCAGTGCATTAAAACATAGATAAACTCAAATGTTTTGTTTCCCAGGCTGGGAAAAGTTGCTAAAATGTCTGTTGCCCAAGTAAAAGTGGATAAACTCTATTCACCTCCAACTGCACAATTGCTTTTGGCAGGAACTTTGGAAAGTTTTAATGGAAAAAGGCTAGCAGAGCTGCAAGATCAAGAGGTGAAAGTGTATCTGTTCTTTCTGCAGCTAACTGAAAACATGTCCCCAGGATGACAGACTTGTCTTGAGTATTGTTATTATAGCTTGCTTAAGTGGGAAAGTAAAATAATGGCTGCTAACATACATTGGCTATATATTGTAGGGGAACAAACCCCACATTTCGGGTTCCTGCCTCTTCAAAACTAATAGTCCACAAATGTGAGACAGTGACTTTCACCAGGAAGTGAACTCAGTTATAATCTTAAGATGTGGTTAATGTTTTGTTGGGTTTTTTTTTCAAATAAGTTTCCATTGAAAAAACTTAGGTTTTGAAAACATTAAAAAAGAAAAGAAAACAAGATTTTGGGGAGCAAACTACATGGAAGAAAATTAGTTTTAATGAAGTGAGTTAATTTAAATACTTTTAATGACTCATAAAATCAGAGGTTTGTTTTCAATTTAGAAACAGGGATGAAAGGCTATTCCAGGACTTATAGGTGATGATACTTCTTCTCTCACCTGCTATTAAACTTGTAAGCCACCTTTTCACAGTTCCAGCTTGGGTGCTAAAATATGATTATGCTACAGATGAGATTTTCTTTTGGCACGATATAACAGCACTGCAGAGAAACCCCAAATATCTCACTTCCACTCAAAAAGTGCCATAATATCTGAGCTGTAGGACTATTGGCTTGAGCTGTGCTTTTCACTCGGTTTTACAATGAAGGTTTCATCCAGCAGGGAGCTATCATTCAATCATTAATCATGTGCATTTTAATCATCCTAATTTCTTTGAATTTGCATATATGGCTAGTAATCAACAACAGAAAAACATCAGGAGTGTAAATAAAGTTTTGCAATGTATTTTGGAAGAATATTTGGATATTAAGCTATGGTACTTCTTATGCAGTTGTAATTTGGAGAGGCCATCCAAACTTTTTGAGCCCTGCCTGCTGCTAATAGACACCCCAGTGGAGTATTTTGCTCTCAAGGCCCAGAACTTCTGCTTTTTTTCTCAGTGCTTTCATGCCATTAAAGTTCTTGCCCTTGACAGTCCTTGAGTGAACATAATCCAAGACACACCACACTTTCTGACAGCATCTTTTAACAGGCATTCCAATGCATTTTTCATACTTCATCCTTCATGCAGCCTTAATCATCTTCCCTTGAAAGAGAAACGATCCTGCTCACCTACAGTATTTCTAAGTATACACTTCTTTGTTTAAGTTCTCACTTTTTTAGATTGACAGCGAATTTCTAAGGAGATAATTGAGTTCTACTTATGTAAGTTTACTGGTTTTTGGGGGAGGTTGGGTTTGGGGCTTTTTAGGAGTTTTGCAGTTACATAACTTTTGGATATGTTTTTAGGAGTTTTGTTTTTAATTTTTTACAAATTTTGCGGGCTATCTACCAGTTCTGCTTGCACTTATAATGATATAGTGTTACAAAAAGTACCCTAAGAATGGGTTTGAAAGCTGCATAGAGCCAAGCAATTCTGTTTATAAAATGAGACGATACCATGTTTTGTAAAGAATCAGCGTCAGAAATGATGTTATAAAGATTTGCCTGGTATCAGCTAAGCTTTAGTTTTATGTTGTATTGGTGGGAGCGGTACTCAGATGTGTAGCATTCGCATGCCACGTTGTTCTCACAGCATGAGCACCGGGCAGGAATTTAAATATACAGCTTCTTTACAGGACTGACTCTTTGGGCTTTGCACTGCTGTTCCAAGAGCACTTTAAACTACCAAAACCCATCACTGCCTGATGAAAGATGTGGTTCCTTCCTGCATCCCCGGCTGCTCATTGCTGCTGGGGGGTTGTCTAACCACTGAGCTAGCACAGGTCTCTCTGCCCTTGCAGTCAACTGGATTGGTGAAGCACTCCAGGTAAAATTAAAATGTCCAAAAAGCTGTTTGGGAGCAGCTCCGGTGAATTGGGTGAATTGAGCGAATAATCTCATTTGACTCACCCTATTAAGCACAGTAGATATGGTCATTCCTAGAGGAGCTCTTGTAGCTCTGGTTATTGAATCTTGACATTATGGAAGGGCTAATGCAAAAGCACATCTGTTGGCCCGTTACAGCTGCGTGCACCAGGGCCATAGCAGGATGGAAGGGGGTCAGGGGAGCCATCTCCTGAGCAAGTGCCCCTGGAAACACTATGGCCATTGACGCAGAGGCCCTCACGATGCTGACGCCCACATGATGCCACCAGTGTGCCAAGCAGCACTGCTCAACGCACGGCACTTGCCGCACTGGTTTAACAAGGGTAACATCCCTCACTTTTATTCAAGTGCTGTTAAGCTGCACAGGAAGAAGGATGAGCTGGGCTTTGGCTTTTCTCCGTTCCAGCGTAATCACTCGGAGTCCTGCAGCGATCCTCTGAGGTGTGGCGAGCCCACTGCCTTCCACGCCGCCGGCACACCGACGGCAACGTGCCAGCGGGGCTGGTTCTGCCGGGGCAGGGAAGGGGCTCAGTTCACACACGCTTCCTCAGACACATTTGTTATGATGGCTCAACGTGTTCCTCCAGGGCTTCTGCCAACACTAGTTCCTTCCTGTGTCTGGCTAGACCTGCGTTTTGGGGAATAGGTGATAAGTATAGTTAAAATTGCTTCAACTTATTTCCTGAGAACTAAGCTCCTCTCGCTTCCAGCAGTGTTCCCTGCTAGAAGAGGTGCCAGCTGAAATTGCAGATGTCTTCCCTACGGCTGAAAAGGTAAAAGAAATCATTGTGTCTCAGTATTGTCTTTCTGCTCCTTAGGAACATGAGAACTTTTGTGGCTGGCAGACCACTAAGGCTAAGCCTTAAGTATCCCAGCACATGCATCTGCATGAACCAAATCCCCCAGTCAGAGTTTTGTTTGTGTGTGTGTGTGTGTGTCCTGTAAACCTGCCCGCCCTCTCACCCCTACTCTTTTGAGGAACGCTTGCCCTTTTGCCTGAGTGCACACTGGCTTTGGATGAAGCAGTCCTCCTGCTTGGTCATGGGCTGGACCCTTGTCTCAGACAGCTCTTGCAGGACAACCATGGCTTTGTGGTGTGGTAAGGGACCGTAGCCCCTTCCACCACAGCCAGGAGTGGAGGCATGGGCACCCAGCTCTGAGTCCACAGCTCAGAGCTCTCCCATCTTCACAGCTGTGTGCCCTGGTAACGCAGGGCTTAGACAGACTTGTCACAGCCACTGAGTTCAGCCATAGTGACTAGCATCTTGCTTCATATTGACTATGATTTCTTTCCACCATGTTTGTAACTAGCTGGTGCTGTGAATTTCAGAAACCTTACTTTACTCCCCTGGAATACATAATAAAAGCAATCAGCCTCCATTAACATACAGCGTTTCAACATCCTGAAATTTATGAGCTCACAGTAGGAGTTTAATTAATTAAGGATGATTCTGCATTCTTCACAAGGAAGATTGGGTTTTTTGTTTACATTGTCATAGTCTCATATGCTGGAACAGTTTGGAAAATACCAAGGAAACATGCTTCCCTCCCACTTTGAAAATATTCTCCCTCAGCATTTTTATGTGTTGTTTTTATTATCTTTGCCTCCAGTAAAAACCCTAAGATAGGCATGATTTTCAAGCAGAAGGCTTCTGTACAAAGAGCCTTCAGTGCATGTTAACAGATTTAACAAAATATTAAAGAGAAGAACAAGATTAATCGGAAGTATGAAAATAAAAAGTAAGGCTAAATCAATCCTGCCAATATTGTTGGGTCCAAGGTGTTTTTTCTGTTTCGCTCACAATGGAAGTGTGTCTCCTAATGTGTTCCATCCTGCCAAATAACTTCAGTTTTAAAAAGTATTCCAGTGTAAAAAAGTATCCTGTTCGAGATAAAACATTGCTGCCTTTGAGATTCTGTTCTGAAAAGGGGGAACGGCAATGAGCAGTATGTATCGCAGTTCAGATCAGCTCTGTAGGAGTGTGAGCAGGACAACAATCTCTCATGACAGGAGAGAGAGAACAGGGT
>NW_009649705.1:880956-938595 GCF_000708025.1 Charadrius vociferus
GGAATTCAGATTCCAAGATTGCGGATTTGGGCTCAGGACCGCTCTGATCCTGATCCTCATAGCACTGGAGCGGAGCAGGAGCAAGGACTGTGGGATTCTTCCTGGAGCCCGGACGGCCTTTCCAGTTCCAGCCTGGTGAACAAAGCCTCATCTCTTCCTGCTCAGTGCAGCAGAGAGAAACTCTCCAGCCAAACGCAGCGAAGCTGCAGAGCCCTGTTGGGTGGCATTTTTCATCTACCTGCCTCTGTTTGTAACGCGTGTGACTCCGGCACGCAGTGCCTGATTAATCTAGTCTTTGAGGGAAAGTGCCAGGCAGTGAAATGCAAAATGCTATTGATTTTCAAGAAATTTAAGAAAAAGAAAGAACCCTAAAAACTGCAAGCGCAACTTTCATATTTTTAGCAGAGTCACAACTTCATCCATATTTGTGGGTCTATAGAAATCAAAGAAATAAGAAGCACCGTATTCTAGCATAACAAGCCCACCTCCTGCCCGCTGCAGGAGGTCTATTCTCCCAGTAGAGATTATGAGCTTCATACTTGGAAAGATGCAAGGCTGGCACAGGGGGGTTTTGGAGGAATGCAAGGAACATCTACCATGTGCAAGGAGCACATCTCAGGAGCACAGTAGAGAGTGTGTCTCAGCAAGATAAATGAGCACGCCTTGAGCTCCGTGCTGGCAGGAGGGCTGCTGCCACTACCTGTGTGAGCATATTTTAAGCTGGCTTAGACGTGTCTGAGCAGCTTTATAGTCACAGCAACTGCACTGTTACTGGTGTTAAGCCGAGGCATGCAACCCTGCAGTTTTACAGGAGTGAAATCTCTTTCTGATAGTAAACCCTGATACTGCAGCTTCTGTGTGCACCTGAGACCTAGGGCCAGAAGGAGAGCGAGAGAGAAGGAGCATGACTTGGCAGCCCAGTAGCTACAGCACTTACCTCAGGAAGAGATTTTGGGTTCCTTTCTCTTCCCTCAAGATTATTTGTGGTTTTACACCTTGAGCATCCGAAGTAGGTAGTAGCCCATCCCAAGTGAGGGACCCAAGCTTCTGGCATCTGGCAACAAGACACTTTCAGGCCTGTTCTCCTCCAGGTCCCCTGGCTCCCCAGGTCCTGGCACAGCAGCCCAGCTGCATTAGGAGGATCCCCCCAACCTCTCTCTTCTGTAGTCTTATGGTTATGAGGCGATACAAGATGTGAATGTGAATTCTACCTGGCCAGCGGACGCAACTAGCAGTTTTGGTCAATTAAGGTGAAAATGGTTTCAGGAGAGAGGTTACCTGATCTAACAGATGAACACCACTGAGAGGCAGAAGATCACCTGCTTCCACTACTGACTTTATGCCAAACCCAGCAGTCATTGGGCAGCCTGCGAGCCCGTAAACTCACTAATACATGAGATGAGATGAAATGAGATGAGACACCCCAGATAACTCCCTGCTGGATAAATGAATTAAATTGTCTGGTAGGCAGGTCTGAGAAAAGGGTATAAAAGAAAGGGGTAGAAAGGACAACCATGTATCTGGGAAGAGGGTGAAGACCTTCCCTTTCAGCCCCACAGCTACGTGTCACATTTCTGAGGCATCCAGCAGCCACAGATAAGCCACCACTGGCATCTGGAAAACTTTCAGGCTGAGCAGGAAGCTTACTGTGGAAATGCTAAAGAAGATGCAGAAGCTTCGCTTTTTGGCCTTACACAATTAAATTTTGCCTACGTCACATTTTAGACATCAAAATAGATCTTATTTCTGCATTTGCCTAGTCTCAGCTTTGAGACATTGATTCTTATGCTTCTGCTGCTAAATTAAAGACTCCCCTAGTTCCTGTATAACTACTTTTTGATAAACTAAACAATTTGATCCCTTTAAGTCTCTTACTGCAAGGCATTTTCTCTAGTTCTTTTGAGGCTCTTTTTTGTGGCTTTTCCAATTCAATATAATTTTCATCCCAAGTCTGCTCAGGACAATTGCAAATTATTTTGATGTTCATTAAAAGTTCGGCAAAACCTCAGCGTATCCCTGGAGCAACTTGTTATTCTGTGACTGACAAGGCACTAGTCTGAAACAACAATGTTTTCCCATTAAACACATGCAAAGTCTTCCCGTCCCCGTACCCTGGTACATATGAGTAACCCAGAAGTAAAATAGCAGTCTGGAAAACTTTTGCTTCACAGCGAGGATCTGACAGAAGAAGTCACAACTGCATATGCAGTTCATATGCATAGTGATTTTCCAGGTGTTGCCTGGAAGCTGCTTTTAAATATACTTTGGGGAGAGGCATTATTTTTGACTAGGGTAAAATTGTATAGTTAGACAAAATGATACATATGCCTACAGGAGTAAGAGCTGTGTGGAAATTAGCATTTAACCTTTTATTGCTTATTCTTGATAGGAATGAATTATTTTTCACAAAGTCTTTTTTATTTAATAATAAAAATACTGCTATTAAAGAAAATGAAAAATGACACCATCACAATAGCATACAGATATCTGTTCAAGCTAGTGACTCATATATTCACGTGCGACTGTCTGTATTCGGATGAAAACTGAAAGCATAGCACAAAGCCTTACAGCACAGATAGGATCCCATTTCCAGAAGATGCTGTCAGTGTCTTGGCATTCCAGGAGACAAAACCCATAAAGTAAAATTCTTTGTTCTCATCCTCACGCATTAAGGAGATGGACAGGTTGCTTTTACTCTCTTCTTCGCTGCTCCTTGGTATTTTCTTCCATTAAAAGTATTACGCAATACGGTCAAGTCATTTCGCAGTCTTTCTCACTATCTAAACAATGCTGAGCTTTTTATCATGCCCTCTTGGTATGCTGTGTTTCAAGATGATATGTTGGGGGTTTACAAAAGTCTCCAGATACTTTGCATTGCCATTAGTAGAGCTGGAGGTGGCCACTCAACTGCAACAGATTTTCCCAACTCCCCTGGGAGGGAGATTCGGTATACTGCAGCTTTGGGAGAGCTTAGCTTCTGCGAAAAAAAAATTCCAGGAGATCTGAATTGCAGGCTGACTTACGGATTGTGGCTGCACAGCTGTAATGAAAGGAAAGTTCACTGGGTCTGCTTAGGCTTCCCTGCGGGCCAGCAGCACCTCTGGTCTTGTTCTGCTTAGCTTTGACTGACTGTCAAGTGTGACTTACAGTGTGTACACGTAATCTGTATAACCTCCATGCCGATAAAAGCCGGAGATAAGTGCCCTCTCTGCAGCCTGCACTTAACAGCATTGCCTGCTGTGCCACTTCCCTAACGCCATTACAACACAGTTTTGATTGTGAATGTAGACAGATCGGTTTCTGTGTATTTTCCTCGGCTCTGCTGAAATCTATGCACGTGTCCAAATCCATGTCAAACCCTGCTTGGTTGTCTCTATGCTAAATCTTAGCTATGTTTTTGCCAGGCAAGAGGGACACATACTGGAATTGCTTTAATTTGGTTGGGTTTGTTATGGTTATGAGACTTGATTAAGATTTGCTGCCTATGTGTAACTCATAGCTTCATATCATACTCACCTCTTATGGTGGCCTACTTTTAAACCAGGACTGTTTACGTGCTGAAGAACTAAACCAGAAAGTTTTAGATGGAAGACTTACTAACTGGCATAAATCAAGTTAGGCTGATCCCATCACCTGGTCCTGTGTTCATTAGAGGTCTTTCCTAGACCTAGCTACATCTCACTCAGTCACGCATCTGGCTACACACAGTATGACCCTTATTTACGCTATTTACAGCTAGCCCCACAAATGAGAAATTCTGGCTCTATCTCAGATATTCATCTGACCAGCAAGCCTCTAAAACCAGCTCTGCAAGCCAGCCAGCCATCTGGAACAAGCAAAGTTCATTTCCAAAGCGTACCGACAGAGCAGCCTCCACGCATGGTCTCCGGAGCACTGGCTCACAGCCAACGATAACTTTTCTCTGTAACCTATTGCGAAATATTTGCAGTTCTGTACTGACGTTTCCTTTTATTCTTTTTCTCTAAAGTCCTAGTCAGCTGTCTCCTTGGTTGGTGAGGATTTAGCCCACCTCTGTAGAACATTAGTTGCATGCAATAAAATGCTTATCATGGTTGCTTATCTGGTACTGCTTGTCTTTCTACAAGATGAGTCCACTAGTGATCTGTATCAACTGATTTACAGTCTGAAACAATGTACAGAAGTGAGTAATTAAAATATTGAATGATTCTACTGTTCAGCACTGTCAGAAGGGGTAAAATTGCAGCCAAGATTCATTTTGTTCAGTATTTCTCTTGGTACATTTTTTTTCTGCAGAGACTTGAAATATTAGCACCAAATTGTCTGAAGCATTTATCTCTTGCCAATAACACTATCTGTTCAGACCTAGTAAAACATGTTCAAGCTTTTCCAACGTAAGCACTATGTACTTTATGAAGTCTAAATTAGGTTCTTTATGAAATCAGCATCGGTTATATAACCACCATGCAGTTTCATTAAATATGGATTATTATCAACAACATTCTTTTTTGGAGAATTTTGCAGGCTCATTTCCAAGGATAGCAGAGAAAATCTTTCAATCTGACACACTGGAAGGAAGAAAGGAAGGAAATAATTGTTGATTTTTCATATTTAAATGCAGTGCATTTCAGCCTGGGTCATGTTTGACTTGACCCTGTCTGTCTTCAGAGGATGATAAAGAGGATACTTTGGGATAAGTTCATCTGAATATCCCACAGATGCATTTCTGGGCAGCTTTTTAAGTCTGGAACTCTCCAATACATCTGATTATTTTATAGCTCTTTCTGTGCTTAAGTTTCTGGGTAATGTTTGTATAGTCAGGTCTCAGGCCTGTTCCTTGCAGTCCCAAATGCGGCTGAACTCCAAGATCACGCATAAGCTCTGTACAGAAATACAAAACCAGGAACTTTTCCCAGTAAATAATGTAGCAAGTTTTTTACTCCAAATCACTCCCCAAACTTTATAGGCTGACAATTCACACCACTAATATGCGGTGGCTTCTCTTCCCGTTCTTATCTAGCTTATGCTTGGTGGGTTTGGATATTTATTTATTTATTGATTTGATTTTCTCTGGCTAGATCCCTTATGCCGTTTTCCTGAGACAGCTGCTGCTGAAGCAGCAAAGTATCTATCTCTCCCATTCTACTCTCTGCCGTCTTTTTTCACTTTTCTCACTGTGGAACAGGGAAGTGCTCATCTGGTTCCAGTGCCTGGGCGCTGGATGGATTCACCCACAGAAGACTGTGTAGACTAACGTAGAAGTTGCTTAGATAATGTAGGTAATGTGAAACTGGAATACACTGAGAAACCTGGGCTGTTTTATCTTCCCCCAACTCAGAACAATTCAGCATGTGGTATTTTTTGTGGAAATTAAATTTTAAGAAGCTATTTATTTTAAATATATGATATAAAAAAGGATCAGCACATAATTTCTGGAAGTAAACAATACGATACTTCAGTACCAAGTTTTTTGCCACTGCTTTGAAATGCATTTGTAAAACAATAGTCCTTTATGGCCCATAGGGACTAAAGGCCTCTATAAAAAGATGTTTACAGAGGATACAGGGAGCAGGGATATTGGGCTGCTTTGTGTATCACCTTGTGCATCACCAAGGTATTTTGCTTTTGCTACTAAGAGAATTCCCAGCTGATGGAGAATGCCATTTTGGCTAGGGCTGTCACTTCTGCCAAGGTCCAGCTTCACAGGAATCACAGGTTTTTAATATTGGCTTTCCTGCCCTTAAGAGCCATATTCTGCAGAGCAATAGGAGTATTGCCATAGGCTGTTTGAAGGATCCCCAGCAGAATTAGTTTTGTAGGTCAAGATGTGGCTATCATAAATCCAGGTATGTCACAACAGGGATAGGAGAGAACAAGGGTAGCAATGCTACATCATTATGACATCACAATATCATCAAAGAGCTCACTGAGCTCAACTCAACATACAGAAGGGGAAAGGGAGAATGACAGAATAGAATCATAGAATCGTCTAGGTTGGAAGGAACCTTTAAGATCATAGACTCCAACCATCAACCTAACACTGCCAAACCCACCACTAAACCATGCCTCTAAGCACCGCGTCTACCTGTCTTTACCTCCAGGGTTGGCGATCCCACCAGACATCCAAGAGAAACTGCGACCTGAACTACAACAGCACACAGATTGTCCAAAGGCACAAAATAATATTATATTTACAGTATCAGAAGTACTGGATTTAATAGCTGATCACTATATAAACCTTCTTTTCATGAGTAACTGACTTTTTATGGATACAGTAATGCTCAAGCAGAAGCACTCAGTCTGAACACAGTCCAGGTGCCATTTCACAGCAAACAGCTAAAACTAGTTTTATTTTGTTGTATTAATACTGTGACCCTCAAGGAATGGCAGCAGCAAGATATCAGTTCCATGAATATATAAGGCCTACCCCCATAAGTCATATCAAATTTTTAGCATATACCAGCATGTCTGGTATAGTTCACACTGCTGTTTTTAATGCAAGCTTTTAGTTGGGATAGGAAGAGGGCAGAGTAAATCTCTAATGATTATTTTAAAAGTATCTCAAATAAACCGGTATAACTCAGAGTAGGACAACCACTCTGCCCCTCAGAAACGTGAATTCTCTACAAATATCTACTGATAAATGTAAAGGGTCAGATTTTTTAAAAAGATGGCCAGGATGAACAAAAAAGTACTTACCTACATGCGTAAATTTATTGTAACAAGTTATAAGAAATGGAAAATGTAAGTGAAATGCTGTTACAACATCATCAATGTGACACAAACAGCTCTAACCCAAGCAAAAGGTCCTACACATGCCCTGTATATACTCTCTGCTATGTGATGTGGTAGTCACTCTTAGTTATATTAACTGAAAACAGGCTATCATGTAACAGCCTGGGTTCTGGGGTGTGGAGGGAGATCTGCTGTGGACTCAGCTTAACTCATGACCACAATTTTATGCTCCTTATCTTCAGTGAGAATATAGCCCTGCTTTCTCCAGAAAGTGAGTTTGCAAGAGCTGTCATTTAGAAACGGATGGAGGGACCGCAAGGAAACAGAAGAGCTCATAATTGTTTAGCAACTTTTTACATTATTTCACCAATATAAAGAGTCTTTGAGTAGTTCTAATCACAGTGAAAGGCAGTCTGGAAACTGGAATAAGTTATGGTGCAAAAAACCTCTTCTTGTAAATGACAGCTAAGACCTGTGTGTTTTCAGCCGTGTTGAATTAGTGCTTCCAGGACTTCCATGGGGTGTTACACTGCTGTATTGTATAAGAACAACATGGTTTGAAGTGAAAGAACAAATGAAAACTTCAGAGATGAGGGGGTACTCCTAATGGGAAAACGTTAAAGAGCAAGAGTGGAGGGGTCAGCCAGTGTTGGGAGAACAAAGTGAGATATTTGTCATGTGTGGGAGGAAAAGAGAGACCCAGTGGCTTTCTCATCAGTGCCTTTGCACTGTAACGCTGACTTTCCCATGTTTGATCCTTTCTCCCCGTGCAGTTTTAGATCTGTGGCAAAGTTGGTAACAAACACATCTCTTATTCAGCCATGCAGAACATTTCTGTCATATAGCATTACAGTGACCCAAATTCAGCATAAAACAGAGAAATCAAAGCAAAGGATGATAAACTCCTTCCTAAACCTCTTCGTCTATATGAAAAACAGGACGCAGCTCAACCCCCCTCAATCTCATCCTAGCCTGGAGGTCACTTGAGTGGCAAACAAGGTTTTTAGTTTTCCCCCAAATCACTGTTGTTTTCCTACAGACACAGGAGGATGCCCAAGAGCGTGAAATTCTCCAGAAGTGAAAAGTTATAATTAAGTGAGAAACTACACCCTGTCCAAATGGGGCCTGAACTCGCCCAAAACTCTCTGTGTATGTGGGTGAGCATTTCCACCCATCTCCCTGATGCATGTGCACAAAAGCCCAAGATTTAAGAGCACAGAAGTGAAAGTTTGTGTCTTAAACACCTGTGTATTTTCAGACTCCCATTTCAAGTAGTCACAATTTGCAGTGTGTTAGGACAAGTAGCCTTTCAGAGATTGCATGATGAGTTAATAATTTGAAATTTTATGTATTCAGTATGTCACCAGATGCACACTTCTAATACTTAAACCAAGGCCTCGCACAGTCTTAGAACTGGTTTATTTGCCTTTTGGTCTATATTGTCTCTTTAAATGCTTCCAATAAATTTTCTTAGGGGTGGGGAGGTTATATTCATGCCCATGACATCATCACGTGCTCTTTGCTGGGTACACAATGCGATAGCGGCTGTTTGCTGATCCGGGATAAGACTGACTTGGCAGAATGATTGCTCTTTCAGGCTGCCGAGTCTCTGATGTGCTTTCCGTTTCTGCAGCGCTACATGACTTTGGAGGATATTGCTCCTGAGAATTGTGCATCTGGTCTTGCAAAGTAAAGGTACACCATCAGGACATGCTGAGACCTAATGACTTTTGAGGTAGTCAAAGACATATTTTGCATTTTTTGCAGCTTTGGTGTAAAATTACTACAGTAGTAACATATTAGTTATGTTAGTTCTCTTCATTTTCTTATTTTTTTTAATACTACAGACTTTCTGAGACAAGAGAAAGCTCGGTATAAAGGAGCTTCAAGCCTTTTGTCTTGAGGAACGTCAATGTTTTCCACTGACAGTGCGGAGCCTTCTGTAGGGAACATGCACGCCTGTTGACAGTAGCTTGGGTGCAATTTCACATTAATTACATCTAACCTTCAGTAACTACAAAACTTCCTTAAAACAGTCTAACCTCCTCCCACCTTTCTTTCTCTTTTGCTCCACTTCCTGCTGTTTTTTTTTGAGTTGGATCTAGGAGTGGTTTCCATCAGAAAGTGAATTTGCTTTCCAGTGGGGAAAGTGAGATGAGCTGACCTGCCCTACAGGTCCACAGTTTCTTGTCTGCTTCTGGCACCAGAAAGGCAGCGGAGCTTGTGATGGGGACAGCCAGGCAGCCCATTGCGGCCACTGCCTTGGGATTGTATTGGTTTGGTGTAATATGAGATGCTCCAACAGCTGTCCTTTCCAAATTCTTTAGAAGTAGTCCCTTGATCCTCAGGGATCTGTAAACCACAGAGGAAAACCACTGTTTAACTAATCGGATTATCAGCTAGCTCACTCGCATGTAATACTTATCTAAACACTGCTTAATTTGGGATATTAATTACAGCCTGCACTGAAAGAATATGCACAAGTCTTTAATTACATGGAAAGCTGTTAGATCTTCAAAATTGTGGCTGGAACTCTTGTTCCAAGGGTTTAAGAAGCTGGTAATTGCTTGTGATAACCATTTTACCCTGTAAATTGGCTTTGGCCATGCACTGGCAAAGAACCGGCTGCTCTGAGTTATGTTGCCAAATGCCACCCAGGCCAAACCCAAAACAGACTAGAATTTTGTACATTTGATATTGTCTTATAAAGTTTCAACTCTGTCCCTGTTGTTTGTTGTCTGACATATCTGAGTGGCAGGGGGTAAACTCAGCCTTAAGGGTCTTTTCCCCTTTAAATTGTCTTTATTATAACTTCATGTTGTGCATCCTATAATGTGAATCGCTTTATGTTCTGGGCTTAATCAACTAGGGACTGTGTACAGAAAACGCTGTCATGCTTAGTGCATAGAAAATAAATACCGTATGTCCCATGACCAGCTTCTTATCAAAACAGCACCGATGTATTTACAGCATTGATGTATTTACTAATCCCATTCATAACCCCACTATCTGTGAATAGATGCCAGTGCAATTCTGACACATGAGAGTGCATTCTTTTTAGAACAAATAGTGACAGTTTGGGGGGAATCTCTGAACCAGTTCCTTTGCTAATTCCTGAACTAATTTGTCACATGGAGAGCTCACACATTTAGCAAAGCCAGAAAGAAGGGTAGGGGTTGCGCTATCTTTTTATAATTCAGTTTTCTGTGCAGGATTGATCCCACTGTAAAGATCCTTGGATAAATCCTTAGAAGTTACTCAAAGAATATTATTTGGAGGGTGAGAAACAGTGAAAATTTCCCTTGGCATAAAGTAATTCAAACATGATTAAATCTTGCCTCTCAGCCTTTCTGAAGAATTATTTTGGCAGTTTGCTATATTAATTTGAAGAAAAAAATTTAAATACCCTTAAAACTACTTAGAACTTCCTTGAAGCAAAATTCTGATACAGATCCAATGGGAAGCACACAAATACACAGAACAGAGAGACAATCGCAAGCCTGGGTAAGGTTGTGCCTGGAGTCTGAAACCCTTAGCAGGATGCATATTCTAAAATGAATCTGGTGAACCTCATGGTGAAGGGAGAGTGCCTGCATAATTACATTTTTTACATAGCTTTTCACAAAAGCTTTGCAGGAGGGACTTTTGAGGCAGGTTTCTTCACAAAAGAAGGCCATTTTGAGGTATATCTGATGCATTGGTGATAGCTTCCCTATTGAGTTTATTCAATTCTGTAAGTTTGTTCATGGAATTAGTAGTATCTGTAATAAATACAATGAAATTTAGCTGTCAGATGCTTTCTAGTTAAAAAAAAAACAGACTATTGTCCTTCCAAATCTGTGAATCTTTTGATTTTATTAGTATGTTGGATGAATTCATGGAACCAATACAAAAAATTTAATCATGAATCTGATAATCAATAATAAATTTGATTAAAGATGATGTCACACAGTCTGCAGGTGTAAGAAAAATTGCAGTGCTCACAGAATATCAATCTACTTTTTATGATTGCGTGCAATTGACCAGCTTCTTCAATTTAATCCATCTAGATTATTATAAATGTTTCACCGCTTACTGTTGTACTTCACTGTACCCCTCCAGTATGTAACGAACTTCTCTCAGTTGAGGAAAATCCTACAGTAAGCCTCATAAAAGTGACATTAAGACTTGTGGCTGACATCTAATACCTAGACAATTTGAAAGTCCTAGTAAAAAGAAAGAAAGAATGTCCAATTTAAGTCACATACTTAAACGTCTGACATAAAAAACCTGCCTAAATACAAACAAAGCTATTATAGGGAAAATCTAATTAATTAATACAAGCACATTTCTTGAGACATCTGCCCAGCACCTGTATACCAAAGCTCTTCTCTCAGTCCTGCTCTAGCCGAGCCTTCCCCATTCCTAGTCTGCTTTACTGGCAGAAACCTCTTCCTTTTCTGCCCATCAGTAGCCCAGCCACAAGTGCTGTTACTCTGCCGTGTTACCTGTTCCACATCCTGCTCTCAGCACAGTACACCACTGTGCGGGTCCTGCACCGCCATAAATACGCTTTCCCCCCTGCTTTTTAAAATTCAGCAATAAACCAACAAATGTGCTGTGTCAATCTTTGCTACAGGTGGGATTTTCAAAATTCTTTAGTTTTACTTTCTATTGAATTTAATAGCAGTATTACTCTTCTAATCAAGTAAATAGACCAGGACAGCATGGATTACCCTCAGAAATCACATTGTGCTTGTTATTTGAAGGAATTACTATTAATTAGTAAGAAAAGCTAGAAAGAACTCTACGCAGAATAAATCTTCATCGCTGCCCTCTCCGATTTTTTCTTTAATATTCATCAGTAAAGAAACACAAATACCATTAGGACTGTAAAATGGTCATACCTCCCCGCTTAACTGCTGACAGTGATAGACTCATAGAGAAACCTCTCGTGACATCCTAAAGGCAGTGAGCCCCTGTGATTCTGAGGTGGCCTTCCATGAGCCCAGAGGTGACAATCTCAGTAGAGAAGGCAGAATAAAACAGGTGTCTAGCAATGATCATAGAAATTTTTCAGTCAATTAAAAATCTGCAGAGAACTGGTGTTTTCTCTGAGGCAAGAAATAATTAGTTTCAGCCTTGTCATAAACACAGCACCTTTCAAAAAGCAGGAGAGCTTAAACTGACAAGTCTACAAGTTCTACATTTACCAGTAAGCCTTTTGTCAGTAATGTGCAGTCTTTTTAAAGTACTTGAGTTCATACTGTAAACCACTCCGGATTGGTATAGTTTGTACTTGCTGCCAGAAGGGAAACAAAGAGGCCCCACCTGAACCACAGGTTTTAAATAGGAGTGCAAATTAGCCTGTCTTACAGTACCACAATTAAATGGTTTCCAGTATCTGGTGTGTCTTCTGAGCACTTAAAGCTAATGTGAATGCATCTGTCCTACACTGTCTGTGTAACACAGGTACTCCCACAGCCCCTGGAACTTCTCTTTGAGAGTCTTTTGGTGAGCTTTCTTCCTGTAGGGATTATCTGAACTGGTGTATTTCTACAGAATCAGGAAGGCTGGAAGTGACCTCTGCGACATCTGGAGGTCTCTAGTCCAACCTCCTGCTCAAAGCTCTCCTGTGACAGCAGGTTGCTCAGGGCCTTGTCCTGCCAACCTCTGAATATCTCTGAAGGTGGACGTTCTGCCACCTCTCTGTGCAACCCTCATCCTCATGGTTTAAAAACATTTTCTCTCTATCAAGTCAGAATTTCTCATGTTACACCTTGTATCCATTGTTTCTTGTCCTTCTACGTGCACCTTTGAGAAGAATCTGGCTCTGTCTTCTCCACAGTCTCCCATTAGGTAGTTGAAGACAGCATTAAGTACTCTTCGTAGATGTACCACACAAAATAGAAACAGCACCTTCTTTTTTGGACCTCAAGAACTTAAAACCTCCAACCTGGAGTTGGAGGAATCATCAAGGAAGGGAGGCCCAGGTTAGCCGGAAGGTATTCAAACCCATAGCTCCACATCCTAGGACATGGCCTAAGATCAGATGGGAACAGGAATTACTCTTCAGAACTTCTGCCCAGTGTTGGAGCCATTGTGTAGAAAAAACGAAGATTTCAGAAACCCAGAGAAAGGGAAGAAACAGTGGGGAGCCTGGCTCTGTGACTCTTTTCCATTCTGTTTTTTGCAGCAAGAACATATTATGCATTTTGCATGGAAAAATAATTGTGTAAAATGTATTAGTGGTACTGGGAGCAGAAACTAGTAAGCTGTAGGGTCAATATGGTATACAGTCAGGCTCCTTCCTTTTGCTCTCTCTCTCTCTGTGGCCCAATGAATCATTTTGTCACTTCATCTCTGTGCAATGGCCCCACTAGGGAGAAAGGTAGCTAACCACCATAAGGATTAGTTGGTTAAAGTGTTTGCAAAAATGCCTTGGAAAAAAAAAAGGAGTTAATGTTTTACATGCTGCTGTGTACCAGAAATGTGTTATTAATCATGTTTACCATGAGACTGATGAAACAGTAAACTTGAGAGATTGTTGTTGTGCTAGGCACTGTACAAACTGAGAACGGCAGGCAGCCCTGCTCAGCCTCATGGGTTTAGAAAAGGAGTAGACATTAAAGATAGGACTCATCTGGCCAAAGGCACATAGATGTCTGCTAGACATTACAAAAATTTTCTCCTAGAAATGTCTTTTTCTCACTAGTGACAGGGGACCTCAGATATCGACATCTGAAATGAAGCTCACGCCATGAGAGAAGCAGTACTAAAAGATATCTCTCACAATGAGTTTGCAGCAAAAACTATCCAGATTGCCTTACTGGGGTATGAAACAGCTAGAAAGGTAAGTGAAAGAAGGAATAACATAGAGCAGGCCAGTACAGAGGAGAGAGAAGCTCTAGGAGGTGTATACAGAGGGAGGCTGTGACGGTGGGATGAGAGCAAAAAGGCAGAAATGGACTAGCTGGTCAATGAAAGATGTACAGAACTCCCTGGATGTCCAAA
The DNA here is from genome assembly GCF_000708025.1 of Charadrius vociferus. Classification (NCBI taxonomy): domain Eukaryota; kingdom Metazoa; phylum Chordata; class Aves; order Charadriiformes; family Charadriidae; genus Charadrius; species Charadrius vociferus. The sequence goes on from NW_009649705.1 coordinate 894,664, forward strand.
GACTTCTGCTTTGAGTGCTTTGGAGGCTGCCCCTCCTGTCTTTGAGCTTTGAAGGCAAAGCTTCCCAGCAGGGTGTGAGCTTGGCTGAAGGGCATCGCCGCAGCTCCCGTGCCCCTCAGTGGGCCCCTCTCCCTGCATAGTTCTTGGCCATGTGGTGGTATCTTTGACTGGGACCATCCCTTTTCCCTGTTGCCTTGGCTGGTCCTGTAGCTTGCCTCTGCCAGCTGCTACATTGCTCTTCTGTTTAGCACCTGTGACTCCATCAGATACCTGGTATCAGGTTTTTCCTTCCACTGTGTTTTGATAATAGCCTGCCTTCTGTGTGAAAAGAACAGGGAGACGTCTCTTTAGGTTTAGAAGTGGCTCCCCACATCTAGGTGCTGTAGTGCTGGCAGCATGTGAGATTTCTCCCCTTACATCTTTTGTATCTCCAGCCAGGTAGACTTCAGACAGGGATATCTAGTTCACCCAGTACGGAGGTATCATTAAATGACTCCTTGTTCAATGCACATATGACTTAAGGTGATAGGATGTTTTGCTTCAAGACAAAATAGCAATTATTTCGAGCTGCCTGGAGGTACACACCATTTCCAAACTACCATTTAAATCTTGCCTAAGGAGGGAATTGAAAAACACATGTCAGTGCACCGTATTTTAAATGAATCCCTGTGAAAGAAACACTTGAAATACAGAGGTCAGTACTTAGCCCCTGATACGTTAGACTCACAGTGCATCAATAAACCAGAAAACTGTTCTGAAGACACAAGGATGATGGTCAATCCTGAACAAATGTAGTTGGCAGGCAAGGAATAGGGGATTAAATGGCTGTGCCACAAGTGTAATGGAGCACCACTACCAGGTCTTCCATCACAGCTGATGATAGAGAACTGAGGTTCACCAGGGCTGAAATAGCCTCTGGTTAGCCCTGGATCAGGAGAGCATCATGGTTGCTTTAGAGCTCTTCAAATATCCTAGGGGTAAACCTGGCACAGCTGTATATCATACAGGGTTCGTATCATTTAGATTCCTAGAGTCTCAAAGAGAGATCTGGGCTGCCTGTTCCACATCGTCTAATCCCTAGGGGATCTCTTCACTGACTCCAAAAAGATTTTAAGTGCATAAAGTTAGCCTGGAAATTTCAAACTGAATACACAGAATGTACATATTGCCTTAAAAGAACAAATTCAACTTGTCCTATAGCTAAATGTGCACTTAGTGTGGTTTCTTTTAAGAACAGCGGATTTGATGATGCTGGATTTCATGTTTTTTCTCCAGGCCTTTGACAGTTCACTGTAAGCTTTGAAGTCTGCTTTACAAAACCATGAGACAATTCAATAAATGCCAGCTAATTTCAGAATTAAAGATCCACTTACAGACCTCAAGGGGCCGAGTTTAGCACTAAAATCAGCAGTCCATCAGAGACCCTCATAGCAGGACTTTTAACGCTTTCTCCTCGACTTTTGTGCCATGGTTTGTGTTTTTCACAGATGGACAGACTGTACTTGCTCTTTTCACTGGTGTACAGAGAGGTGGGTTTCCCTTCCACATCTGGATTATCCCGCTCCTCCTCAAGTGTGCACCTTTCAGACTCGCAGTCCTGGTCTCTTGGTATGGTCTTCATCAATCAGTTTGCACAACATATATACCATCACTTTTTTGCTATTGTGTTTTTTATTGTGGAATTACAGGTGATAAACCACCTCAGAGGATTTGCTTGAGAAACAGAAAAAGACAAATAGTATTGGTGAGGTTAAGCAACCCTAAGATACGAGTTTTAGAAGATTTATTTGCCACTGTGTTTTATTTTGTAATTATAATAACCACATCGTCCGCGTCACACTGCCATCTCAGAGACAGTTCAGAAGACCTGAACTGTAGAGCTGTCTGCATTTGAAATACTGCCGCATGTGGAACAGACCATCTCCTGGAGCAAACTTCCAGCTGTATTGTTATTTATGCACAGTCCACAAAGGGAAGATGTTTGCAGGATGCTAATCTCTCCTCCCTCCCAGCTTGCTCTGAGCAGGGCTAGAGCACAGGGGTGTGAAGCGCTTGTTATTGTGGATTACCTAATGCCAAGCATGCGAGAGGGGAATCTGTTCCTCTGTAATCAAGACCAGATGAAAAGCTCCCCGACCTGCAGATGTCTAAAGAAACAGTTTGTTCTTGTTCCATGCTGTACCTTGTAATGATTTGCCCAAAAGTCTACTGCTGTGCTGTGTATAATCAGGTAACTTCACTGAACTTGAAATTAGACATTCAGAATATGATCTACCCTGAGCAAAAGCAAGAGGATCTTTATTACTTTTAATAGCTGGGTTACTATGTCTAACCAAAATAGCTTTAATTGATTATTTAATTTAAGTCATCTTCAATTCAGAGTAAGAAAGCCAGCTCTCCAGATTTTCGCTTTCTACAATCTCTGCAGGACTTTGATGTTTTGTTTCTTTGTAGCCACTTTCCCCCTGGAAATGTAGGATGTAACATGAATTGTTTTAAGAGGAAAGTGTATTTGTATTTTCTCATATACCTTTGTATCTCACGGATGCAGCAGTTCCAGACGGAAGCAGTTATAGAGAGCCAAAATGGTTATCGAGGGCCACAAATAGGCATGGTACATTATCACTGGGTGTCAATATTATGTCATATCATGATTTGCCAGTAGATGTGAGGAATGCAAGTATTTTTGGCTCTTGGCTACTGAGAAGAGGAGATGCTTGGCTGGTATCTGCCCAGGCCCTGGAAGGGCTGTTCCTCATGTGATTGCTTGCTACCTGGTTTGACGTGACGCTGGTCTGCTCAGCTGGGGCTCCCAGTCCCCTCCAGCAGTTCCCAGTTCCTTTCTAGGGCCAGAGTGCAGCTTGTTTGCCTGAGACCTTGCAGGTGTTCCCCAAAATTTGCAGCTCCAGGGGCTGAGAATCAGACAGACGGTATTGCAGAGAGTCCATGTGCCCTTTCCTCAGGATTTCCTACATCTGTGGGAGTAATAAGACCGTAAAATCTAAAACAACCCACAAAGATCTGGATAATTAAAATAATCCAGTGTTACAGGACTGGCTGGCTCGAGCCACTGCTCCGAATAAAGCCAGCACTCTGAGCAACAACCCTTTTCATACCTTTGCCTGTCTCCAGGGCAAAGGAAAAGACAAGGGAATGCCTTTCAGCCCTTCCCTTTAATTTTTTCCAATTGCTGCTGGATTTTGCATGGGTTTCTTGGGGCACTTGCTTGAGATGACACACAATGAGCATCATGTCTCTGTAGCATGCAATGAACGATTGCACTTCAGCAGATGAGGTGGAAGTGTCATTGGTCACTGCAGAATGATGTCCACTTATCAGAGTGACAGGCTAGTGACTGTATCAGCATGTCATCTCAGTGTCACTGCGCTTAGAAGTGGCCTTTCCAAGCCTGGCTGCCACTCCTGGGCAGCAGAGGTGTGCTTGAGCTGCCACTGCTGGCATTAACTTTGCTTTCTAGATAAGATAAATAGAGAATTTAACTCTCTGGCACAGTTAAGTCTGATACTTCTCACAAGTGCTAAATTCATTCATTATTTATTGTTATTGCTTATTATTTGTGAAGAGCTGGCTTTGTGCTCAGCATTTTAATGAATTCTGACTCCTGTCTCCGTTGAGTCTTTCAGAAATATGACAAAGTGGAAAGCAAGGTTTTTTGTTCATGAGGATTGAAAGACGCTGTGAAGCAAAGATGAAAGGACTTGTCACCCACCATTTCCACTTAAAACATGCAGTGTTTGGATTCATAATGTGATGCCAAAGAAGCATTTCCATTAGTATGCATAAAAATTTTGGGGGCAGTACCGACTATGCTAATTGGTAAGAAGGACCCAGTGAGGCAGTCATAGGTGCTTTGGAAATTTCTGATCGCCTGACTACGTCGGGGCAGGCAGACAAAATTTGAGGGGCAAATACCATGCAAGCAATTTCTCAAGTTGTCAGCAGGGGTCCGTTTCCCATTTATCCTACCCTCTAATTTCCATTTCTTGATTCTTAGAGATGGGCATTCTGGAAATGCACGCTAACGAGGAGAGCAGACTCCAGGGACATGAGACCAACCTGACTCTGCCAGATGGTTGCCTGTGACATTGCTCATGCCTTTCCAACGAATCTGTTAGTGACAAAAGGCTTTCCTGTGACATCAGTATCACTTACTTTCCTCAGCAGCCATGTTGCATCTTCTGCCTTTCTTGGCTTGTTACATCTCTCTCTCTGCCATTTTCTGAAAGCATGACAGTTTTGCCCAACAGGGTAACATAACTGTATGAAGAGAGAAGATGCTGTAGTGGCACATTTATTCGGTTTTATTCATGTCTTGTGGAATAGAAAATAATACAGAAATTGCCAACGAAGTACTAATCTACACTTATTTTACTAATGCTGAGACTAGTTTCTGCCTAGCTCCAGACTCTGGAGAAGGTGGCAAGGCAACAGGTTTGGATCATCTCCCAGGTTGATCTCCATCTCAGAGCCCTCTTTGGAGTCAGCCATGGTCTTTCAGCACATCACCATCTAGATGCAGGTTTTGCATCTTTAATCCCCGCAAGCATAATTAGTCAGTCCCGGATTTACCAGAAGGCTGAAGAAATTTTAATCCTTACCCACTTGCCCCTGCCCCCTTCTTACTCCACTCCCAGAGTCCTGGCCTGAGGGTACGAGTGACACCCAGGTGGGAATGGGTGGGATCTGGGAGTTCATGAGGAAGCCCAAAGCCTCCCCTCATGTCCAAGCCAGTTTTGAGCAGCTCTTCTATCTCCAGGACAAACTAGACATAGGACAAACTAGAAACCACAGACCCAAAGACAAGTGAGGTGTTTCTCCTGGGCCTGTGCTGGGACTGGCTCAGTGCCCTGTGGTTTGCGATTTTGCTGGATTGCAAAGGAAAATTGGGATTCAGCTAATGGAGTACCCGTCACATCCAGGTCTTGAATGTACTTTGTCTGCGTTGTAGTATCTAGCAGATTCAGGGCAGCATCTGATGCTTCTCATTGACCTGGCTGCTTTTCCTTTGTCTTCAGTAGATTTTTAGGTTCTGCCTCATTACACATTTAAAGACCTATATCCTCCTTTCACTGACCCAGGCTTGCCCTCATTTATCCAGAGGCCCTTTCCCAGAGTTTGGGGAAGGAAACCTCTGTTTGGTAGTTGATGTCTCCCTGTGGCTGAGGGCAGCATTGGCACATGTGTCTGTCTGTGGCAAACCTTATTTGGCTTTCATATTGGTTTCTTTCTCTCCAGCTTAGTTCAGTGTGTGTTTGTGAAGAATTTGAGGATAGTTTTTGCCTAAAAATGACCGTACGCACGGGCAAACACAGCTGCCCCCTGGCACCCAACCGCTCCCTTGCTCACTGCGCAAACGCTGCCTGCAGCATTGGTGGGGATGGGGAAGAAGCTGTGATTTCTGCTCTTTGCAAGCTACAGAGGGAATACACCAAGGAAGGCATGGAGAAGATTGAGGTAGGTAGAAAGAACAAGGTTTGATTGTCCTTTTCCTGTTATTTCCTAGGGAACTGCTAAGGCTGGTTTACAGAGAGGTAGCTGTGCTTGCAAAAGTGTGTTCCAATGTGTGTCACTGTGTTACTGTCATTTGGATGACTGTATTTGTTGGTGTACAGAACCAGAATTGAAACATATATCTATGCACTGATATAAAAAAGTGGGGAAGAGTCTTATACTAACTTATCTGCACAAGGAAATAGCTCCATGACAGCCTGTCCTTTGACTTGCTGTGGTCCCCTGTTTTGAACAAGTACGCTGCCCCGTGCGTACGGGTAGGTGGGTAAGAAGTACATTTCAAGAATGAGTTACTCTGTGCCCAAGAAATGTTTTGCAGGGATCTGAAAAGGAGGCGTTGTCAGGAGTCCTTTATCCCATTGAAAGGTCCAGTCCAGCTCAGAGGTTTGGGTTTTGTACAAATGGGAAAGAGATTAGGTAGCGAACCCCACACCCTCTCCTTTCCTAGGTAGAACCAAGTGTCATGTTTTCTGAAAGCAGCTAATATGAGCAAGAAATTCAGGCTATTTATGTCCAAAGTAACAAAATTTTATTTTGAAACGTGCCATTTGGCCTTGTTCAAAAAGAAGCAGGGCTATTTCTATTTTAAAAATGAATACATTAACTTTATTCTAGTTGTTTAAGTTAGAATCTATGGAACCTCAGAGGGTGACAATTTAGTCCGATTAAACCGGCCTTTTTAAATTCTCAGAGGAATCCTAAACATATATAATGTTCATCATATATAACAGATCTGTGTACTTTTACCTGAGTCATCCTCCTCCTGCTTGCATTGCTATTTGTTTACTTAAAACCAAAACACAAGTCTCTGGGGAAACCATTGCCGTAAGCAAACTATGGGTGGTTTGATCTACACTGCGATCACCTCTCCAAGGGGCCTGAGCAGTGTAAATTCTCATCACCACTGGTAAACAACCCAGGGTGTGCCGAGAAAGCCATAGTAAATAGCACTAAGTTTAGGGTTTAAAAAAAAAAATATTTTAAAACAAGGATGCTTTCTCTCCCTCTGTCAGTAATGTGCTTCCCTACAAAACCACTGTTTTCTGTGTAGTTTCCTGTGACTTTATAAAAAGCATATGCTGAGCTCTTTGTTCAGAAAACTGCCTTTCTACAAATGGAGAAAATGATGCTTTTAGGAGGGTGAAGTCCTGTGTCAATTGACATTTGGCTGCTGGTTGTAGCACCAGCTTGATTATAATCTGACAGCCACCGTACTTGACTCACCGACAACTAAACGTGTGGCCCGATGTGACCGGCTGCAGGAGCCGTGACTGCTACTTAGAAAAACAGGGTGGAAATGTCACTGGGGTCCCTGCGGCTCAGAGAACAATTCCAGCAAAAAATCAGGAGCAAGCTTTGTGAAAGTTGAGCTGAGCTGTGGTTTTTGTGAGCAGGGATAAGAGGCAGGCGGTGTCGGCTGCTCGCAGAGGGGCAGAAGATAAAACCTTGATGGGATACGCTCCGCAGATCACAAGTGGGAGGATGCGCTGGCTTTGCTGACCTTACGGAGCTACAGAGGGAGAGTTTCCAGAGGAACAGCAGGACAGCAGCGCTGTCTTCACATTGGTGATGTTACCAAAACCTACAGGGGTCATCCCCTCTACTAAACTTTTATGATCCGTAAGTGGTTCTACTTCACCTTCCTGAATAGACTAACATTTCCACAGCACTCATCAACAAAGTAATCAAGTACCTCCATGTAGGAGTAAATGTCTTCTAAATAACACAGTCAATTTGATTTGATTTTGGGCTTGCTGAGTGCGCTCACCCAGCAGGATGTCAGTACAGGTACGGATGGTAAATGCAGCACCCGCAGTCTGTCACCAGTGTCAGAGTAAACAAGTTTCTGTTCTGAACAAGGGACCGCTTTGTTCCCCACACTCGCTCCTGTCCTCAAGTGCCAGAAGACGAGTGGTGGCCCTGCTCTGGGCTATCTGGCCGCTGATGTTGCCGTGCCTTGCCAGGCTCCAGGGGCAGACAACTTGGGAGGCCAGCTCCTCACCCTCAACTGACAGTCGAGGCTGGAAAAGAAAATGTGACAGAGCCTGTGCAGTAAACTCCAAAATAGCCATCAGTGAGCAAGACGTGTTCAGAATAATATGGTCCTGGCAATCCAGAGGAAAAAAAAAAAAATCTCCTGATTTTTTGGCATTCTGGCAGTGTTGTGGATGGAGTGGATGGTTACAGTACATCGCTGTTGTACTGAAGTCTTCCTGCAGCCCTGAGGCTCAAAGACTTCTCAGGGTAGGTCTAAACCACTTTTCTCCTTTGGTCCCAATAGGCTTCCAACCATCTGGGCTGCAGATCAGCGTATGAAGTACCATGCAAAAAAATCTGTGTTTCTTGCCCTGGAGAACAGATAAGAGCAAAGGTCCAACAAACTCAGATTCAGCTGAAGCAAGGAGGAGCAAATTCCAGCACCGAGGGCTCTCTGCTCGGTGCCCCGGCTCCAGCTGCCAGGCATTTAAACCCACAGGCTGTGAGCAAGAGATGGCATGTAAAATACGAGAAGTGGCCAAGTTTATTTAATATGTTGGCTTTTCCACTGCTCTTAGCACTGTTATCAGAACACTTAATGTAGTTACACAGAGCAATGTGGAAAAACACCGGTGAGCGCAAAATGAAAAAACTACTTCCTAGTAGCTTCCAAATTACCTATTAGTCCCTTTACGTTGCTGGAAATCTAATAAGGCACTCATTACATATAGGATGGATGAGTTTTAAAATATGCTCGTCTTCAGCTTTTATACACATATTGCTCAAAAAGCCTTGGGGCAGGAAAATATGAAGCCATCCTGTTAGGACCTCAGCATTGATACCACTAGGTCTTTTGAGCTGGGTGCTCAAAGGCTTTCTCTCCATTCACACATGGCAGCTGAGAAATGGCCAACTCTGTGTGCTTGGGGGTCATTTTTCTCAGTCATTCTTTTGAGATGGGACCACTGTAGCTGAATGATGAACCCTCCAGTATGGGATTGCCCAGCTAATGGGAAATCCGAAATACGACAGGTCATGGGGAAAGCCCTGGGCAACATGACAGCAGCCACCAGCTGGGGTCTGTAGAGCTCACCAGAGCTGCAGGCTCTTCGAGGGTTTGCTCTCCTGGCTGGCATTCCCAGGGGCCTGGGCAGCCAGGCTTGTCCATGTGCTTAGCCAAAGAGCAAAGTGTAGAGGAGACAGCTTATTGAATGGGGGCTTAAATGGACAAATTGGATATGCTTCCCACAGCCACACACTGCCCTTTCCTCCTGTGGTTGCTTGAATAGTCAGCGCAGCACGACTGGAGAGCGCTGCGGACCTGTGAGTTCATTCCAAAACTGCCTAGAACGTGAGAGTGGTAATGGTTGACTCTGCTCCCATGTTGGTTTGAACCTGTATATAACCAGGATGGGAAAACAGCTGCTCAGTGGGACTGTCCAGACTACAGCACGCTGCACAGACACAGAGAGCTGATTTGCTGCCTTCATTGTATCTGTAGCTTTTAGACCTTTTGTGTCCTGCCCTGTGTTCTGGCCCTCTATTAGGCTTCATTTTGTGTCACCGGAAGAATGAAATCCAGCTTCTTCACCCTTTCTTCCTCCCACTTTTCTTTGCCATGTATCCCTGCTGCTCCCCTTGTTGCCAGCTCTGGCACTGCTCTGATTACAGAATAAGTTGATTCAACTCAGTAAAATGGCAGAGAATTAAATCAGGAAGACAAGTGAATAGGTAGAGGGAAGAACGTGCAGCTGGAAATGGGGGTGGAAGAGGAACTGGAGAGGAGGATAGCAAAAACCTCCTTTCTGTGGCAGACAGATTTTAACTTGGTTCAGTGGTCATGTGAAATCACAACTCCCCCTGAGCAGCAGCAGCAGTCTTTAGTCTTTTTGGGAGGGACTCTCCAGCATGAGTAAACATAGCAGATTCTGGCACAATGCTTTCCAGAGGCTACCGGTGGAGTTGGTTTCACAGTTTGGACTACATGCAGATATATCACATGTTTAAAGAAGCAATCATAGAATGGTTTAGGTTGGAAGAGACCTTAAAGATCATCTTGTCCAACCCCGCTGCCATGGGCAGGGGCAATGTTCCAGTTCTAACTGATGGATTGACAGATGCTGTGTCACAGAAAGGCTGCACTTGGGGAAGCATCCAGCTTGAGAGTCCTGCCTCTCTGAATACTTCTCATCCAGAAGATTCATGGCTAGAGGAGGAAATTCAAAACCACCAGGCAAGGCAGCATGCAAACTGGTCTTTCAACTTGCTGGGCCAGCTGAGCAAGAGACTTGAGCCCTAGTATTTGAAGACTTTTAAAAGGATTTTTCTTTTTAGAAGGCGAACCACCTACCTCAAAAGATTATTCCTCCATGTAACCAGGACATTTAGAAAGTAATTTGAAATCACTCCCACAGGTGTTCAGCCCTCTTTGAAGCATGACCTTCTACAGCAACCAGCGCAGTGCAAAAGCCAGCAAGGGAGGAGGCAGAGCGTCAGCCTACAAGTATTCGCTACAAAAATATACGAGAAAAAGAACTGACATTCCCGAATGCTTCTGAAGCAAAGCCAGGGGTGACTGCACCAGCCTGCTATGGTATGCTGGCACTTTAGACTGATATTTGATACTCCCTGAATTTGCTTCCTCCTCTGCACAGGTGTATTTCATCAGCGGGTGAGTGCCACCGGGGAGGAGGAAGATGATGTCAGTGTACCAGGGCTGGGGTGGGAGCTGGTGTAGGCTTGCAAGCAAAGCAGTCAAGAATCGCAGGGTGGCTTGGTAAATCAGAAGGCAAGAATTCAAAGGAATGTACAAAGGTCCGATGGAAAGAGAGAATTTAATCTTCTGCTGTTTTTTCCTAATTTTTCTCCTACCAGAGTCCTCCGACAGTGTGCCCAGATACAAGCACTGCATTGCCTGAATGGACTTATTGGTGGCTCAAAGCTCTCAGGGCCCTGAAGGCCAAAGGAGCTGCACAGTACCTTCAAACAAATTAACACTTTCATGGGAGTTGTTCCTGTCTTTGTCAAGAAATAGCTTTTCCTTGAGAGGAGACGGAAGGTTTCCAGCATTGTGCAAACCATCCATCTATACTTACCACAGCTTGTTAATTCTGTGCTGGGGCAGATCTCAGGCTCAGCTAGGAAACAGCAATAGCGGCTATTGTTAACGTGAGGCTGCAGCTGACCCATGTTAAGATGTTAATGTTCACTGAGCTCTCTTGCGCCTTCTTTCCCATCAGGAAGCGCCCCAACCCAAGCATGGTCCTGGCTCATGACTGCATGTTGCGAATGCTCTGTCACCCCCATGTGAGCCAGTTCATCTCACTGGCTGTAGAAAATTAAACAGGAAAAAAAAAATGAACCATTTTCTCTCAGCTGAGCCAGCTGAATTCATTCATCAAACTGTCAGAGGAGCAGCAGAGCTGGCATTAGGAGGAGGTGAAGACCACTGCCCAGAAGGGAGGAGAGGAGACTTGTTTCCCTGTTTCAGTGGTAACAATCCATCGACTAACATATGCACCTGGTGAAACTTCACCCTCTGATGCAGTGATATAATTGCTTGTTTTGTCACTCCCTGGCGCAGTTCTGTGAAAATGATCTGGACTAGCCTCAGCGATTTTCACAGGAGATTTTTTTTCCAGATCGTTTTGAGACTGAGAAGAGGGGGGACAAAACATCCCACCCTGTCAGAAGATCTAAGGAGATGGTAATCTTTGGGGAAGTGTGGGAGGGATAAAGAAATAACCTCTTAACCCTGTTCATCTGTGGCCTGGACAACATCTCTGGCTGTGGCCTAGGAGTACAGCCAGGCAGTATATTTAAGCTGGGCTAAAAGATAACTACTGCCAAAAAGTGCCAGGCAGCCCCTCTCCCCTTCCCACTTGGGTGTCCTCCTGCTATTTCCTTCGGAGCAGTGCTGATGCTTTTCTTGACTCTGTGGTGAGCAGGTCAGGGAGTTCGTACAGGCTAAAACAATCCAACAGGAAGAAAATGAAGACTTTTCTGCTCAGTGAGTAAGATAAATCACCTGATGGAGTCAGACAAATGCCAGCTCTAGCATGAAGGGATGGGAAGAGGACAGCCCTTTCAACGGCAGCTGCTGTTGGAGTGGTACAGCTTCATTGTCAAGAGCAAAGACATTGTACTTGTGCTCCAGTTTGAACATACAGCACCTGCCTCTTCAGGCGTGGCACATCTATTTGCTATAGCTGATATCTCCAGCACTGTGGTATTTAGTGCCCAGACTCAATAAAGTTCAATAAGGTGATGTCAAGGTACTTTCCAGAACACCATACTGAACAGGGGTACATGTACAAATCTTAGAAAGCTTGAGCAAGTGAAACAGCTACAAAATGAGCTTGGTCCATTGATCCAGTTTGGGTAAGGGGCATCCCTTCAAAGTGAACAGGAATTTCACCTTTAGTTTTTGTAAGAGTGGTCCACAAACCTTGCTTTGCTTGCTGTGTGCTTTCATTCTGAGTTTTGCCTTTTAAGTGTGCCTGAGTATTTTGTGGTCTTTTGAGGAAAAGGCCTTTCAGACTGCATCCTGCTGGATGGAGCAGGACCTGAAGGAAATGATTCTGTAAGACCAAATTTACAGTTGGAGTGCCGAGGAGGTCAGCACTGAAATGGAAAGGAGTTCTCAGCCCCAGATCTGACAATCTGCTAATCCTTTCAAACGCTTTTGAAATTATATTTGAGAATCACATTGCTGGATGTAACTCAGTACTACGTTCTATAGGATAGTTCAAGGACGCCTATAGAAAGTTCACGCTTTGCATTAAGGGCTCCGCAGTTTCCTGTGTTCTCCCTGCTTTCTTTCATTCCCTATGGCTAAGGCAGGACCCAAACTTCCCCACCCCACCGTACTACCCCCACCGAATAGGTCCTTGGCAGACACAGCAATGTAAATAGATGTTGAATACGTGGCCTGAATAATTAAGCTTTAAAAATCTGGCTGAAAATCCATTGTCACACAAAACGGACCATACAGATAAGGTGCAGGTAATCGAGAACAGTCTTTAACTGTCTGCACTTAGCCATAAATGCTGGCCAGAATTCAGGAAGGATTAGGTGTTTCTACAGGAACCAGAGCATTTGCAAACATAGCACTAAGCAGCTGCTAATGCTTTGTGCTTGCAGCTCTGGGCCAGAACCCATTTCTTGTGTTCCTTCGCTCCTTTGCTTTCTAAAACACCATTTCAACAGGACACTGCCACCTCATCAGTGTAGTGGTTCATCTTCAGTAACAGTCCTGGTCAGTGGGCTTGTACAACCTTGTTATCTCATGAAGTCCTGCGGATGATGTTGCCCAGTTGCTCTAAGTCTGTTATTTATGTATGATAAAACAGTCTAATTATGATATAATTTCTGAGGAAACAGTCCAAGCAGGATATAATCACTACTTGGTCAAAAACAGATTCAGAAAAAAAAGCTAACCGATCTTAGCACAAACTAGATTGTGCATCCTTACCAGAAAAGGTATTTCTGGAGTCTTGCTAAAAATAACTTATAGGATGTATACCATTGTTGTTGGTTTGTTGTTTGTTCGGGGTTTTGTTGTTTTGGTTTGTTTGCTTGTTGTTGTCTCCACCCCCCTCCCCCCCCTTAATAGCTTATTTAATGGAAACTAGGCTTAATTTCCAAAGAGCAGAGAGACTTTAGTACTTATATTCTTGCTAACAGCAGGGTATTTGTTTGGTAGTTAGTGTACAGCAATAAATCTGGTTTACTTCTTGTATATTTTATCATTTTTTACCAGATGATAATATGTTATTCGAAGTTGAATTTTTGGGTATGTGACAACTGATTTTATATACCATGTATGTAGCACCACAGGTACTTCAGTCACCTTCTGAGACGGACTTTCTGAGCTCAGCCAACTCAGGTACCTGCACGGCTGCAAAACAATAGCGTTTCAGTGGCTTACGAGCTGTAGGATAAAGGAAGAGTATTGTCCCATTTCATAGTGAGAGCACAGGCATGAAAAGGCTTAGAAGGAAGTTTAATATTACATATAATGTAGTGTAAGTGGGGGCTGCAGTCCCCCTGCACTGCCCACCCATCTGCCTGCTCTCTCTGGCTCTGCTTCCAGCAGTTGCACAACTGTAGTTAGGTCAGCTTAACCAGCTGATGAAATGGAAAATGATGGCTTTTGGGAGGGTTGGTTTTTGAGTGGATCGGCTTGCTGAAACGGCTGCCCAAGGGGCCCCAGCAGAGGCATGGTGCAAGGCAAACACAGTTTGAGGCTGGGGATGTGAGGAAAAGATAAAGGTGATGCTCATCTTGAGCCTGTAGCTCACAGCTACCAGCTGATTAGGTGCAGTGTCAAACTGAACTCAACAGCAAGTCCAAAGAAGACCTGGCCAGAAGTGAAGGTCCCACGCACCACCTCAGTGCCACCGGAGTTACAAACATGTTACAGTTGTTCCATGGGCTTCACTGAATTTTTTCGGGAGTTAGTGGTCCACCCTTTTGGAATTACTTTAAAATATTTAAAAAGCATAACCAAACTTCGTATACTGAAAATATTTTGTCTTCATATACCCAGTGGGTGTAAATTGCACAGCAGCATGCCATAGCTTTATAAGCTTCATAACACAAATCAGATTCTTAAAACACTTACAATATTTAAAATAGCACTTTATATTTGGTATCCGGTCAGGATGTTAGATGATGATAGTTGGAGAAATATGTAGTGATGCTGGAACTATATTTCAGAATTGATCCTTTAAAAAGTTTAATGAAACCTCCCCAAAGGGATAAGACTTCCAAAATCCCGAGTTGTGAATGCACGTTTAGACCTTCTCTTTTCTTCCTCTCTTCTCTTCCCAAGAATTTTCCAATTTAAATGGCAGTTCAGGAAATGACTAATGATTCTCAGCTACACTCCAGCAAAAAGATGTGGATTAAGAACGTATCTGATTTTTTTTTTGGGGGGGGGGGGGTAGGGGTGGGAGCTGTGTATGTGAGGAAGATGAGGATGCCTGGGTGTTGGAGGGAAGGTTACGGTCACGTGTAATGAATCTCAGTGTTGGAGGAAAAGAGGTTATAGCTTCCAAAACGCTAGGTCTCTCACTCTTTAGGCTGCTCTGCTCATTCCAAGCTTAAACACATATTTAACCCTGCTCAGAGACAAGTTTTCCTTAGTAAAATATACAGAGTTATGCCTTTAAAGAGATCTGTAAATTAGGCAGTTTTTATAAGGCAACATTGAGTTAAACCACTGAAAAGCTGCTTGTAAAGCTCTTTTCAACTCTTAAGTACCAAGGTTCTGGTTTTGTTACTTTGTCCCCCACCCCCATCCGTTTGCAGCTGGGGTCAAAAAAGCCCTGCAGTGCAGCATGGTTTTTCACATGCTGCCAGTCTGCTCCCACAGCCTTTTTACCAGTAAAAGGGCTAGAAATCTGAATGCAGATCTGTGCACGGTGGCTGCAGTTTGGATGAGGGGATGCATTAAAACCCATTAAAACCCATGTGATCCCTGCGGCAGAATTCTCTTTTATCTCTCTCCTCTCCACTGCCAGCGACTAAAGAGCTCATCTCCATAGGGCTCATCTCCATAGGACTGGGGAAGAAAAGTCTTCTACAGGCTTTACTTGTTTCTGACCCTCTGCTGTTTCTCCCAGTACGCTGTGGCTTTATAACTTTACTGGGAACTTTTAAGATGTTTCAAGCCTCTTTGGAGGAACCTGATAAATCTAAGCGAACAAGTTAGAGAAAAATACAAAACATTTTGGGACTGCCTTAAAAGTTCTACAAGCTTTACTTCGCTTAAGCATTAGAAATGGGCTGTTAATCTGAATAATGGATTTTTTTCTTTTTACTTGGAAATACACTTCCTTCAAAGAGTTGTGGAAGTCTTTAATATTAACTGCTGTGATGAAGCAGCCGCTTGGTTTGGGTGTGAAGTCTCTCGTGTATAAACATTCACTCTCTTTATTTCTGCCTTAGACAAATAAAACCACATAAACCAGCCCGCTGCAGGCTGGATAAATCTTTCTCATAATGAATTGGTTTATGCAGATAGCTTGGGGGGGGGGACTTAAATGTGGTTACTATGTCAACAAAGGCCGGGATTTGGGCATTTTTTTTTTCTCAAGGATCTACGTCTGCAGAAG
This sequence comes from Charadrius vociferus, assembly GCF_000708025.1. Classification (NCBI taxonomy): domain Eukaryota; kingdom Metazoa; phylum Chordata; class Aves; order Charadriiformes; family Charadriidae; genus Charadrius; species Charadrius vociferus. Next base: position 910,293 of record NW_009649705.1, read on the forward strand.
GCTGAGGGAAAATTTATGGAGCTGGTTGTTGCTGACACTCTTCCAAGCGTTCCTCCCCCCGAGCGCAGGGGAGGCGCAGGGACGGCGGCTCCGGGGCACAGCAGCTCCTTCGCGGACCCCCCCCCCCCGCCGCCCCGAGCGCTCGGAGGAGGCGTGGAGGGCTGGGGGTCCTCACGGAGGGTGACCTGGGCTGCTCGGAGGGGGCTCGGGGCGTTTCAGTGGGGGGAAACTAGAGCACTCCCGCTTTGCTTTGTGCTGAGCTGAGCTCCTTATCTGGTTTGGGGGGGGGAAAGATTTGTACATGCAAGTGTCCGCTGCGCTTTCTGAGGAGTCGGCAGAGAGGTAAGGCAGATATTTTCTCTAACGACTTTCCTTTCCTGCGCTTTTCCCCTTCCCTCCCTAAGTGACGAGTCCTCACCAGCATCCTGGTCCTGTTACACCCACAAGCCTCCGCGCGTGTCTGCGTGACCACCGCTGTGTCCCAAAGGTGGCTGCGTTTCATAATCCACGGTCGAGTGATGCTAGCCCCAGTTTGGGGTTATTTTGGGGTCACGAGCACTTGTGTTTTGTGCTATTGCATGAGACAGGTTCCGTATCTACACGAGGTCATTCCTGTTCATGTCTGATCTGGTAAATTATTTAAGATGGGCAAGGAACGTTAGAAGTTGCTGAGGGGAATTCAGTGCTGTCTGGGACGTGAGGACATGCGCTGAGAGCCACCCCTGTGTCGCCAGAGTTGTTCTGTGTGGATGCTCCACCACCCTTCTCCTATGCTGCTGCCCACTTCTCACCCCTCCTCTTCCAGCTCAGGTCTCCTGCAATTCCTCCACTCCATCCTCATGTATCACAGCTAGTCTTGTTTGGGCTAGTTTGCTCACGGGATTTTGGAATTCATCACACAAGCACATTTTTTTACAGTGAAAGTGAAGCCAGTGTGTAGCACTTTCTGCTTCCTTTACACCCACAAACTCTGAGGCTTAAAAAGCTGCTGCCTCCTCGACTCCTGTTACTGGCATCAGCAAACCCGCTTTAACAGAGACACAGGGGGCCTCACGTATCAGCCACAGAAAATCCACCTCAGTGCTTCTGTAGGAAAAGAACAGCTGTGTGGAAAGATCAATAAACATGACCAGTTGCTCCAAGAGTCATAAAATGGAAAGACTCCACAAAATAAAACGTGTGGCCGGGGACCCTGGCTCCAGACACTGCAGGAGAAATCCTGGGAAATGCAGTAATTAATGGGAAGCCTCAGACTTGTTTTCTTTCAGTGGTTCCACACATAAAAATATTTGGTTTAGGACAGGAAATCACAAGGGTAGGAAGAAATACTTACCTATGCAAAAGGAAAGCTTGTTTACGCTTACTGTGTTGGAGAGATTGTTCATGAATGGTTTATCTATGTGAAAATAAAACACTCACAGAGCTGCCAAGGCCAGAGAGACCTCAGGTGAGCTACATAATTGCTGGCCCGCCCTCTGAGCTTGAAGTGTCTGGGGCTGCTTTGCTTTTATTCACTCTCTTTATACACAGAAGAAAACTCAACCAAACAACCCCCCGCCCTGTGAAATAGCGTATGAAACCTATTTTGGTGAAATTTTCTTCTTTCTACCTGCCTTTTCCATGTTACTGTAGCTCTTTGCTCCTCTGTTTAATCTGCGAATTTCCCTAAGTTTTCCCTTAGTGCCAAGGAGAGAGAGGAATCCCTTGGGAACGCGCAGCTCCTCCTCACTGGCTCCCTCTTGCCTCTCCATCACCACCTGTAGGCCCCTCTGCCCTCTTTGCAGCTCTCACCTCCCACCCCCTGGCTCTCCCCAACCTCTTCTGGTGTGGTGCTCCTTCCCCATCACTCTCACATCTGCCCCAGTCCGGTCCACTCCTGCTCTCCTACCTGTATCCTGCTGCTGCTTTCGTGTGTGCTCACGCTCAGCAGCCTGTGCTACCCCTCCTCCTTGCTCTGCCACCACTTTGGGGACCGTTGTTTCCCTGAAGCCTTCCCTGCAAGCACCATCATGACAAGCCAGGCTGGACGTGGCCTCGGGCAACCCGGTCTAGTCAGAGGTGTCACTGCCCATGGCAGGGAGGTTGGAACTCGATGATCTTTAAGGTCCTTTCCAACCTAAACCATTCTATGATTCTATGATTTTAAGTTTCCAGAAGAACGCTGCAGGCTCCACAGCCATGTCACGCAGAAGGGAAAAGAGCTGCCTGGGGTTATAGCTTTGCTGCAGGGCAGGGTGCACAGGATTCATGCAGAGCTCTGAGTGCGTGTCCTCCACGAAAGCAGCTGTAGAAGCGGTCAGTGGTTCCCCTGCCTGTGCAAAGCCTAACGTGAGGAGGGTTGTCTTCTTCCCCTTGCTTTTGACATTTTTTCTTGGAGCTTTTTGACAGCTGTGTGCCCACAAACTCAGTTCTTGAGGTGTGTTTGATTAAGTGGTTATAAAGCTAAATCCTAAAATTAGAATAATTTGTGTCGTGTAGCGGTTTGTATATGTGTGAAAACTTATCAGTAAAACTATGGCAGTAATTGATACCTCTTTAGCTCAAGCAGGGGTCTGCAAGGGGCCCGGAGGGAGTGGGTGCGAGCCTACAGCCCCCCTCAGGGCAGCACCCAGGCTGTGCCCTGCGCCAGCACCATCAGCCCCTCCTGCCATTTCCTCCCCCAACTCCCTGTCTGCGTTCAGGCCTGTAACTCATCACATGGAAACCTGCAGTCCAGCATAGACATCCATGCAGCGTGTTGTGGCACTACAACCAGGGCAAAGAAACTGGTGAGGGGTCTGGAGGACATGTCTTATGAAAAGCGGCTCAGGGAGCTGGAGTTGTTTGACCTGGAGCAAAGGAGGCTGAGGGGAGACCTTATTGCTCTCTACAACTGCCTGAAAGGAGGTTGTAGCGAGGTGGGAGTCGACCTGTTCTGTCAAGTAAGAGGTGATAGAACAAGAGGAAGTGTCTTCAAGTTGCACCAAGGGAAGTTTAGATTGGATATTAGGAAGAATTTCTTTACTGAAAGGATCATCAGGCATTGGAACGCGTTACCCAGGGCAGTGGTGGAGTCCCCATCCCCAGAGGGGATGTAGATAGGGTCATGTAGATACAGTGCTTAGGGACATGGTTTAGTGGTGGGCTTGTCAGTGTTAGGTTAATGATTGGACTAGATAACCGTACAGGTCTTGTATTAGCAGTAGAATGACCCTGGCTAACTTTCCCATACAGGCGTAGGTCAGTGGTCTGCTTTGAGTCTGACTTCTGCAGCCTTTTGCTCATATGGGAGCTCGTCCAAAGCCCACTGAACTCCCGCTCATCTTGGTGGGCTTCTACTTTGCCTCACTGTGGCTAATGTCACAGATATGAACTCCAGGATCAGGTTCTTTGATTCTGCCTCAAATAAGTATTAAATTCTCCCAAGATAAACCTAACTGCTAGGTAGAATCTTCACTGTTGGATTCCCTTTTGGGCTGAGCCGATCTTGGATACTTGCCTTCATGATTACATTCTTCCTGTTCTGCAATAAGAATGTCCCACGTCACAATGTGAGCGTTGCAGTGACACGCTGCAGGGCACTGTATCGGTGTATGGGCTTGACTGAATCAAACCTCTTTTATACCTGTGTGCTGCAAACTGCCTGTCTTCCTACAAGGTGGTTGAACAGGCAATGTTATCTGAGCCCCGCATGGTTTGACCCCCAATTGTCTCTTTCCGGCAACACTTAGAATCATAGAATCATAGAATCATAGAATGGTTTAGGTCGGAAAGGACCTTGAAGATCATCGAGTTCCAACCTCCCTGCCATGGGAAGGGACACCTCCCACTAGACCAGGTTGCCCAAGGCCACGTCCAGCCTGGCCTTGAACACCTCCAGGGATGTGGCCTCAACAACCTCTCTGGGCAACCTGTTCCAGTGCCTTACAACCCTCAAAGTGAAAAACTTCTTCCTGATGTTTAATCTAAACCTGCCCTCTTCCAGTTTATATCCATTCCCCCTCGTCCTGTCACTACCTCGTCCTGCCCTAGTAAAAAGTCCTTCCCCAGCTCTCCTGTAGGCCCCCTTTAGGTACTGGAAGGCCGCAATAAGTTCTCCCCGGAGCCTTCTCTTCTCCAGGCTGAACAGCTCCAGCTCTCTCAGCTTCTCATAGGAGAGGTGTTCCAGCCCTCGGATCATCCTCATGGCTCTCCTCTGGACATGCTCCAGCAGGTCCATGTCTTTCTTATGTTGGGGACTCCAGAGCTGCATGTAGTACTCCAGGTGGGGTCTCATGAGAGTGGAGTAGAGGGGCAGAATCACGTCCTTTGACCTGCTGACCACAGTTCTTTTGATGCAGCCCAGGATGCAGTTGGCCTTCTGGGCTGCGATCACACATTGCTGACTCATGCTGAGCTTCTGGTTGAACAGCACACCCGGGTCCTTCTCCTCAGGGCTGCTCTCCAGCCATTCCTTGCCGAGCCTGTATTTGTCCTTGGGATTGCCCCGACCCAGATGTAGGACCTCGCACTTGGCCTTGTTGAACTGCATGAGGTTGGCTTGGGCCCACCTCTCCAGCCTGTCCAGGTCCCTCTGGATGGCATTCCTCCCCTCCAGCGTGTCTACCTTGGTATCATCAGCAAACTTGCTGAGGGTCTTTGCACAGTATTCACACACACATGGTTTCCTACGAGGCTGGTCCAGCCCTGTCTGGCTCAGAGCCAAACAGGCTGTTCCCTGTTTGTAGTAGATTTACTCATCCATAGCCTAGAAGCAGAGGAATCACAGGAAGCTGTTAATTAAGAATTGCTGCCATTGATGTCATTCATGGATGAAGACTCTGGTGCTGTGTGTAATCAAACGTGGTTAGGTACACCATAGGAATGATCACTTTCAGTTGCAAACTGTTTTAAATTTTCTAAAGGTATTAGCAAGACCATGTTGATATTCAACAGGGATTTGCAGCCACTGCGCAAGGCCACTACTCTGGGCATGGATGTGACAGTTTGTGAATCTGGGGTGAAGCAAAAGTGAATTGAGTACACAAATTAGTCTCTAAGTCCTCAGACTCCAAGAACCCTGCTGCATTTGGGAATGATTTTGAAATTACTCAGAACCAGTTCTGTAAAACCCCATGAATGGCACCCAAACTAGACTCAAGAACCAAAATTCTCTCTCTGATTCAAAGAAACAAAGTGTTATTGACAAAAGTCTGTAACATGACCTACATGGACTGAACTTACCTTTTATTTGCTCCTTTTTTTGAAATGACACCATCATGATCTTCACTTGTCAGAAAGCCACAGAGGGAACCCTTGCCTGTTTCCATGGAGAATGAAGTTACACCCTTCTCTTCTGATATGTAGACAAGACTCTTCTCATGTCAAACTTAAGGGAGGCAGGTCAACCTTTGACATTAAATTGAGATAATTCATAGATCACCAGTGAGAGTAGTTCATGTGTAGCCATGACCAGAATTTGACAATGGTCTTCTCAGAGCCAGCTTTTAAAGAGATGAAGAGATGGAGGTACCGATTTTCAGATGGGAGCACAACTTTATTTTAATTCATTGACTGATATGTAATTACAAAGCATTGTGCTGTCATCTTACAGAAACAGGAACATGTCTGTGCAGCATGCGTAACTAAAGGTGGCATTTTTTCACACTGACCTGTAGACCTGTTAGAACAAAGACCAATGATGGAGACATCCAGACCTAACTGGAAAGGTGACAGTCATAACACCATGGTTGCACTGTGCGGTGCAGACACTTATCACACTCTGATCTAATTTCCTGGTTGGAGATGCAGGAATCCTGGGAAGGTGTAGGACAGCCATAAGATTCTGCCCATGGGCAGGGACTTTGTCTCCTACACACGATGGCGGTCCCTAAACTTGGGGCTTGCTGTGTGTCCATAATGCACCACATCCTCTGTGCAAGTTGTGCACACGTGTGGCAGCAGCGTGTCTGAGGGTCTCGCTGGCTCACTGCAGCCCCTGGTGGGCTCAAATCGTCTGTCATCTAGAAATTCTTGGCAAATGGTCTAATTCCTCCTTTTCCAATCAGACTACGTTTCTGCATGGAAAAACAGACTATTTGCTCAGGTAAGGCTAATAAGGAAACTTGAAAACAAGTTAGTTTTTCCTTGCCTTCCTCTCTCATGCCCTCAGGTGAAGCAAATCAGTGGGCATAATTTCTGAAGACACAGTGCATCAGTTAGATGCACTTCTCAGGGACAGCTGAAAAAGATTTCCTTGTAGACTTTGTAAATCCTTTCCAAAACCTATTGCCTTCCTGTGGATTAGTACAATCAGCAAGCAAATCTCAAATGAATGAAGAACAATCAAACATGCCAAAGTCATCAGCATCTAATTGGTACTTGTTGCCTTTCTTCTGACAGAGAAATATTTGCAGTATCATTCCTGACAGTAGCATCGAGAGTCATCTGCTCTCAGAGGGGCCACAAATCTTGTTGGAGAATCTCATATTTAATTACATGATTTTGTTTCTCCTCTCATAATACTAACATGTCCTATGAGGTTTGAAAAGAACATTACCAATTTACTAGCTCTGTTTGTAGTCCCCGTTTCTTGCACATTTTTAGTCATCTAAAAATAATTGTGCTTTAGATTCCAACACACAGGGAACAGTATGATTTGCCAGTCCTTGATAGCATTCTCTCTGCTTGTTGCATTTCCAGAGCCCTAGAAGGACATGAGCAGAACCCATTTCCAGTCATTTATGAAGCAGCTCTGATAAACTGAGTCTGTTACTCAGATAAAAAGTCGGTGCCTCTTAATGAGTTGGATGAATATTTTTCAGATGGAATACTTAAAAGGAAGGGAATAAAGGGAAATTATTTAAGCTTATTGGAACCATTTAATGTGACTATATCAGAAATAGTTATATTTTGTGAGTCTTTTAACAAAACTGTAAGCAAATGAGGATGCATTATTTTTATCTGTTCCCTTCTCGATTAATGATTCCAAATCTTGGAATTTCTACTTTTTTTGGAAGAAAAGAATAGTGATGCAATTGCAGATCGGCAGACAGATGATCTAGAAGTTTTATAATTCATGAAACAGTGTCGCTGTAGTCTATTCAAAGCAAACATAAGAATTAAAGACATAAGTGTTTGTGGGAAGATGAAGTCTCTAGGAGACACACACTGTAAAACTTTTCTGGTCTGCTGCAATACAGAAGACTATCACACCTATAAGTGTCCCAGCTGAGGGGAAAAAGTCAAGGACTGTGAGACAGACTTTAATAAGGCCACAGAGGTTTTTAATTAGGGAATTTTAACAAGCTTCCCAAGTAGATGAGAATTACAGCTGTGGGTGAGCTCCTGTGATGGCATAGGGCAGCAGCACTTATCTTCATATGCCCTGTGGACCATGGACAGCTTTTGAATGGCAGCTGTGGAATGAATCAACTTTGCAGGGGGAGGCTCAAGACCCTTTTCTGCAACTTGCAAAAGCAACCCCATCTTCAAGAAAATCACTGTGTGCTTTGCACTCTTGGGACAGTCTGCTCATGGAGGGGCCTCCAGTCTTACACAGCAATACATTCAAAGCTTAGACAAGACCGAGTAAATCCCCACTGCATTGCACAACCTGGACCATTAAAAATGTTATTTTAAGTCTTTTCAGTCTGATTTAGATTTAAGCAAAATACCTGGCACAATTGATCAATTAGTAGAGTGAAGCAAAAAGAAAAATCACACGACTTTGAATCTTCTGATTCAACTAGTTTATTTCTAGATGTGGCACGTTTCTCACTCTCTGTAGAGCTTCAGTAGCTGGCACCACTAATTAAAACAATATAGATTTCTTTTTCCTGCAGAAAATTGGAAGGCAGTTCTCCCCTAGAATACTGTTGAATTGCAAAACACTGAGACAAGTGTGGAGTCAAGGAGTGAACCTGGCTCACGTCATGCATGTTTAGGTCTTATGCTGTAATAATCTAAGAATGCTGTGATGGATAATTACATACACACAAGTACAAACACAGATATGATTTTAATGATGAACACAAGGTAGATGTACTAGGTAGGTAATGAGAATGTGAAGGCTATGATGGTCTACTGGTTGCAAGTCTTCCTTATATGAATTTCCCAAAGGCAGAGTTTTAATAGCTCCTACATGTTAAGCCCTATGTGCGTGAGGAGAGGTGGGGCTGTAGATCTCAGGCTATTCAGAGTGCCCAGTTCAGTGACTCTGTGCTGGGCAAGGCAGAAGCTGGAACAGCAGAATCTTTTTTGGCTTTTGGGTGTATTTGCAGCCTTTGCCCATTAACTTCGGGGAAAAAGAGAGGCCAAATTGATTCTTTGGGCCCTCAGCTGAGTCATACTGACCACAAGGAAAAAAAACCCAACAGTTTTGGCTCCCGCTCAAGACAAAAAAAAACAAAAAAAAAAGAAAGAAGAAACAGAGGGGAATCTGTTAAATTTGGGGATCTCACCTCAGATGAACACGCCAGACTGAGAAGCTGTTGAAAGTGGTGCAGAGGACAATTAAAAGACTTTGTCTGGAGAAGAGGTATCTGGTGGTGATGAATGTCTAGGTGTTACCCATGGAAAAAAGTCCACAGAGGAAAAAAACATGGAAAGATGCTGAGTTCCTCCCAGTAGGGAATGGTTGGTGTCAGGAAGAAAGAAGCAGGCAGGTAAATTGTCTGTGACTCAATAAGTGGTCTCTACAACGCTTTTTTCCTATATAAAAAAAATTTACAGTAACTGTGTCTTCTGTTACTGACTCCTGGTCTATAGCTCCTTACAGAACAGAGCTTTTAAAGTACAGAGCAGGGAGAAGGAGTCACTGTCACTCAGGGGACAGCAGCCCAACACTCCTGCAGAGGCAACAGGCTGCATAATTACATGTACGGTGAGTGATCTCCTCAGGCCTCAAAGGCGTTTGCCCTTCCCGCAACATTCATAAACACTGTCACATCACTTCCCCCTCCTCCAGGATCCCTCGTTGATCCATGAAATTTCATAATCTTCCTGTTCTCACTGTGCACAGCTACTGCTCCCATCTCCCATCATCTGCGTATGATACATGATTCCTCTTCACTTGGGGCAAAGCTCCCCAGCTTTCTCTCAGCCAATCTTACCTTCAGATTTGCCTGTAAAATCTTACCGACTTCAGACTCAGACTAAAGAGTCGGTTCATTGCTCAGGCAACCCTCCTCCTCTTTTTTAAATATAAGTATCACATTTTCTATTCTTCAGTCACATGGTATCCGTCTGTATTTGAAACACTCATTAATCATCCTTGCTAACGCACATGAAATGTCTCATTTTGGTTAATGCTGTGTTCTGGGAGAGAGACGGTCCTTTGTATTATTTGGTCTTAGGAGACTTAGGTTTTGCTGTTGTTCTCAAAGTATTAACACTGTATTTAGGTATGTGATCCTGGAGGTGTTGTTCCACTCGTATTAATTGGATTATTTTAAAGTGATGGAAAATGGTTTACAGGACTGAACCTCCAATTCATATCAGTCAAATACAACAGTGGTTCAATTGGAACACAAAACACGACTTACTTTTGCCCCCCAAATTGTCATTACATGAAGTTATGCTAACAGATAATAATAATATGCATTATTGTGATAAGAAGAATTACTTGTCACTCAATTTTAAGTCAGCCCCAAGCAAAATTGGAATGCAAATTTCAACAGCCAGTCTGCTGAACAAAGTCTCCTAAATCTCTATGTACTTATACTGCTGGCACATAGTGCCAAATTAACAAGGAAAACACCTGCGTCATTAGAAAGAATTATATGTCTGAGATGTTACATAAATAAAAATTCCTCTGTCTCTTTCCCTTCTTTGTCTCCCTGGTGGGAAACTGGAAGGGAGGAAGAATGTTATACCTCTTGCTAATGAAAAACACCAAAAAGTGTCTGAAAATTCAGCCTTGTCTAAGATCTCTGTTCAGGACACTTAATCTTTGAACTGGTAAAGTTTCCTAGTATTGCTCTCACCACAGGTTCCATAGCAACCTTGGATTTTGAATTGGAATTAATTTTGAATATGTTTTATAAGAATATTTTGAACTTAAGTAGGGTGACCATAAGTGGAGACACAACTGTACTGAAGAGCTTGGTTTAAATAGTCATTGGGTCTAGCAGTTCTATGTTTGAAGGCAATGGAAAGTATTTACATGGATGTACGGCAAGTAGGAATCCAGAGTATGTGTTGTTTTCTATGCAGACCATGCTGCACCGTTATGAGGATGGCAGCAAGAGAGAACTTTCTAGCAGAGTGGGATAGGTGAAGGCCAGGATTTGCCACATAAATGAAAAGTTGTAGAAGACAATGAAATCACAGGAAGGGAAAGGACATGACTATTGAGAGCTAAATGGATAGGCTACAAATGGAAACTGTCCAAAAATCACAAATGATATGACAGAGAAGAGCTGAGCTTTTATCCTCTCCTGGAAGGTATTGCTTCATTTTCAAGTTCTCAAACCTGTGACATAGCATGTTTAATGCTCTCTGTGGTTTACAGAGAAATAATTATTAGGTCACTAGTTAAATTAGACCCAGAATGCAAAGAGTTACTAATGAAAAACAGATTAAACAAAGTATTTTTTCCTTCCCTTAGAGACACATTCATGTCAAAATATCATTAAACCGAGGGCCATTTTTTGCATGGCATTGAAGAAGTCACCAAAGAACTGGAGACTATACCGTTCTTATCAGTATGAGTAGAAAGTGAATTGAACAGTGAGAATGCACAAATTCACTCACATGCTTGACAAATATTGGGTATGTTATGGCCTTGACCTTGCGAGGAGTTGGTTCTTATACAGTCTCTTCCAAATCTATATTCTAAGAACCTTTATAGGAACTGATAAATCAATGGAATTTCATCACAAATACCTGTTTCATATATTTTGACAAATGTATTTAGTGGTTTATTTTATGCTTTCTAAAAGATCTGCATAGCTTTTATAGTACAATTTGCTGAAGTAATTGAGTCTGAAGTTCAGGTGAAGAGCTGAGGGGTACTGAGCACACAAAAACTGCAGGGAAAGGCGGGTATCTACAGTCCCTGCTCATACCTGTGGCTTCCTCCAAGCTACCTGTTGGCTCTGAGCAGGAGCAGGTGAAAGAAATTAACTCTGGGAAGGTATCTGTCGTGTGCAAGATCTCTGTCTCTATGTTATATCTTTCCCCTGTATCCGAGAGTCAGTTTGCAAGTGTCTGGCCTGTGGTTGTAATGGAGTCTGTGGGACCACTGCTGCTACCTTCAAGGCAAGACTCTTTGATCTCTTCCTGGATTTTTCATAGACAGTCAGAATGTCATATTTGATATTTCTGTATCTTTTCATAATTCTTTGTGTTATGCAAATGCTTTATGCTGCCTGAAAACATGCTGAATTTGATTAATTATGTTTAAACAAACTCAAGAGCAGTTTAACTACACTGTAACTTGGCTTTGCTTCTATACAGGGCTCACCTTACATATGCTCCTCGCAACCAGCATTGCTTTTTGGAGGCCATCTTTCCAACTGCTGTGTGCACAGGTAGCATCAAGTAAGAGTTAATTTGGTGTGCAAGAACCAGCTGTCTCCTATAAAGCCAAGCCATTTCTTTCCTTCACCCAAACCATCCTATTGGACCAGGCCATTGGACTCCAGCTAAAAGTGACCTTGATTTGCCTACTAGGCATCAGCTGCATCCTGTTAGATTTAATAAGTAATTCATTCGTTCTTTATTTTGGTTAGCTTTCTTATTTGTTTTCCTGATTAAATTAAGGAGTAGAGATTTTCATAAATTAATCATCCCAGTGGTTTCTATTTTACTTGTATTCTATGGCTCTAGATTAAACTTCCCAGCACTGCTTACATACTCCGAAGTTCTTCTCTTTCATATGTCCTCCATTTCCTATGATAAGAAAATAAAGAAGGCTTTTATGCATGTGGGGCAGTAGAGCAGAAAATAAGTCTGTTGTAGTTTTCAAAGTTCAGGTGTTCAACAGCTCACCCAACTACCCACCTGAGGCAGGACAGGTACACTGCAGCAGCTGCTGAGCTTAATCCACGTATTTCCTCAGATGTTTCCTTCTTTCTAACAAAGGAAACTTCCCTGCAAAAGATCCTGCATTCATTCTTACCATGCTTAGCATTTCCATGATGAGGAATGTACTTTCTTATTCTCCTGTATTTTCTACTAGCTCTTAATTATGGTAATTTCATGTTCTACTTGCATATGGAAGAACTGAAGCTAAGAGCTTCAAATGAAGCCAGGATCTGTCCCTGCATTAATACCGCTGCAGAGACTGAATTATGACCAGAATGCTTTTTCTAAGAAGTAGATAATTCTGCCTCTGGGCAAACCACGTGAGTAAAATGGTTCAGCCAGTTAACAGATTAAATAAACCGGATTCAAACCTTAATAGTAATAATAAGTTGCATCAACTAGAAAAATAAAATCAACGCAAAAGTTTTAAAGACAAATTTTGTACAGAAACCTTGTTTAAAAATAAGTTCCTGTCTGAAGGAAGAGTTTGGCTGTTTATGATCCTACGAAATTACTGCTTCAAAGTTGGCTTTTACAGATTACTGGGTTTCTGCAAAGTCCTGTAATAGGACTTCAAATTCATTCAGAACTGAAACAATTTTCTTTTTGTCTTGGTCACTTGTTGCCCTTGCTTATGACAAGGGTCAGAATTTTTAAGTACAATGATTTGGAACTGTTTGAAGTAAGCCATTTCCTTGTTCCAGTGTGTTAATCAGGACCTTGTAATTAAAAGTAACCTCCCAACAATGAACCAAGGGCTCCGTGGCTCCTTGGCGTGCTGGGTGGTTTGTTGCTGTGTTGTTAAAACATTTTTATGTTACTGATGGAGCCGCTTAGCTATCCAGGAAGAAAACAGCCAAGCTGGCTAAATACCTTGCTGTTACACACTTGTGTAACACACTAGAGAAAAGGTTAACATGGAACATGATGTTTCCTGGTGCGCTGGCCACTGAGGGAGGAACGATGGATTTTGTGGAACTGGTGGCATTCATCATTAGGGTTCTGACTTTCCAGCTGGTAAAAAAAATTTAAGTGAGTTAAATATGTTACTTAAAACCTGAATGACAGCATAAGATATGAGTAGCATGTGGAGAAGCTACAAAAAAAACCAAACCAACAACAGCAAAATGCTTTTAAGGAATGATTTATTTATTTATCATTTATATATTATAGTCACTGAGATTGTTAAAAACCAGGAATCCTCTCTTAACGGTACAAGAAGCACGTATGACCATCATTTAAATATTTGGGCAATAGTCCAGAAACCTAACTTGCATATCTGTCTATACATCCTCTTGCCAAATGCGCTCGCCTTTCTCATTCTGTCCTGAAAACCCATCCTTCCTGTTTCTTACTTCATCTCTTTCAACACCCATGTCTGCGGGGCTGGAGGCACCCAGCTCTCAGCACCCTCCAGCAGGATGAGGTTTGCAAACAGACACAGCACCGCCTGGGCAGGAGATTGCAATCAAACCAAAGGGAATATATTTCACCCAGGGTAACAATTAATTATGGGAATTTAGTGAAATACGAGGATGTGGAAGCCAAAGAATTAGTGAAAGTAGAAAGAAAGCAGAAACATTCATGGAACAGTGGTCCAACAGAATGAGAAAATACTGTGTCCTGCATTCAGCCTCTGATTTAGGAAGACTGTAAACTTTAATTGCCAGAAGATGGAGAGAAATAGGGGAAAAATCCTTCTGTATTCATCTTGGTTTTTGTTCCTCTTTAAGCCATTTGGAGAAAGAAGAGTTAGATAGATGGCTTTTTGGTCCAATCTAGTGCAGCAGGTCCTACCTAACAACTTCCTCTTGAGATTAAGATTCAGAAATCTGGCTCAAAATCTTGTCCTGTATCTTTCACTGTTTATTTCTAGTGTATCTGATTTTATTTTAAATATTGACATCTCATCTGGTATCTTTTAAAATAGATATATTTATTGTACTTTATCAGCTGCACTTTAACCTCAGTATTAGAAACTCCCTTACTCACCACTGATAGTACTGAACAGATAATGTCCTTGATAAGTTTTACATAGTCTTCCTTATGAAACAGGCTATTATTATTGAAGAATACACATACACAGGTTTTGCTTTTATGGATATAATCTGTTGCGTGTTTTCTGTGTGACAGCATGAGAAAGAAGAGAGAGAAAACTGTAGGAACTTTTTCATCTTGTGGCAAAGAAATCAAACTTTCAGGGCAAAGGACAGTGGTGGTTTTTGTGTACTGACAATAGCAGTATTGAAGCAGCATCGCTCCCCAGTCCTACAGAGAATATTCGTGTGCTGAGGACTCAATTAGTACATCAGTTTACCTTAGCAGCAGCAAGGTACTCAGCTCTTGGGCTGAGGAATTAATCTTCTCAAAGGCTTTAAAATATTGTTAAAAACAAACCAGGATCACTTAAAACATCTTTTCAGGTGGTGGGTGTTAATCTGCTCTCCTCTGCACCGAGTGTCCAGGCCTAAATGCCTCGTACGACCTGGTGATGAATTGGTCTTATGAACGGTGCTGTACCTGGATTACTTTGCAATTGCTAACCTAAACACATGCAGGGAGGGTTGCCCTTCTTACAGGGTCTGCTTTGTATTGGGTGGAGTTGTTAAGATTGAGATGTCTTAATGTAATTAATACAGCAACATGCAGATGTACCTAGCTTGTTTTTTTCTTTTTTTTTTTTTAATTTCTTCCTTTGTTGTTTTCCTGTGTTTTGACTATAGCAAAATATTTGGCATGAACTGATGGTAAGTGAACTGTTATGCCATTTTTCTGTATTTTCAATTTAATTTTGAGTTAATGAAAAGTAGTGGGTGAACATCCCTGAAAGCCAACTCTTTTATTTACAGAACACATACAGTGTGGGAAACATGAGTGAGTATTCCTCGAGTTGTTTTATGAACGTGCCTAAACTCAGATCACCAGAATGAACGTATTAGTTCTAGCAGTGTCCAAGCCTTCTTAAGCCTGCTTTGCTTTGGATGAGACTGCTGGTCTTACAGTGGTTGTAAAAAGTAACAGTAGTTTCCAGAGAGGGAATGGTCCTCTGAAAATGTAACAGATTTCCAACTAGTAACAATCAAGGGCAGAAATTCTGCAACCACCACGAATTTTACCAGATGCTAAACTATTACATCATTGAAATCCTGGTCATCATGGGGAGCTTAATCCATTCCCATTTCTGCCAGAGGGCAGCATAGCAGGGCACAAGCAATCCAGGAGGTTTCTGGAGTGCATTGAGGATAACTGCCTAACACTGGTGACTGAGAAGCCAGTGAGGAAAGGCACTCTGCTCGACCTCCTTACGCTTACAGACAAAGAAGATCTGGTTGAGGATGTGAAGGCTGGGAGCAGCTTTGGCTGCAGTGACCAATAGCGATCCTATGAGGAGGAAACAGGACAAATAGCAGAATGACAGC
This sequence comes from Charadrius vociferus, assembly GCF_000708025.1. Classification (NCBI taxonomy): domain Eukaryota; kingdom Metazoa; phylum Chordata; class Aves; order Charadriiformes; family Charadriidae; genus Charadrius; species Charadrius vociferus. Next base: position 925,700 of record NW_009649705.1, read on the forward strand.
CTCGGGTTTCAAGAAAACAGATTTTTGCCTCTTCAGGAATCTACTTGGAAGAATCCTGTGGGAGAACAACTTGGAGAGAAGAGAGCTGGCTGACTTTCAAGAATCATCTCCTCCTCCTCCAAGCTCAAGAATGGTGCAGTCCAACAAGCAAGAGATCAAGCAAAGATGGCAGGAGGCCTGCATGGATGAATTCCTGTCAGGAGCTCCTGACATAACTCAAATGGAAGCATAGAAGACTGTATTGTGTTGACATGGCAAGGTTTTGGCACTGGGGGGCTGCAGGGTGGCCTCTGTGAGGAGAGGCTGGGGTTGCCCCATGCCACACACAGCTGGTTCCAGCCAGCTCCACAATGGACCCACTACAGGACACAGCTGAGCCCATCAGGGAAGCTGGTGGTGCCCCTGGGAAAACATAATTAAGAAAGGGGCAAAATTGCACAGACAGTGAGGAGCGAGGAAAACACTATGAGAAACAGCCCTATGAGCACCAAGGTCAGAGAAGGAGAATGACGTGGTCCACCAGGTGCCAGAGCAGATATTCCCCTCCAGCCTATGGAGAGACCACGGTGGAGCAGATATCCACACTGCAGGCCATGAACAGGACCACCTTGGAGCAAGTGGATATTTCCTGAAGGAACTGCGGCCCTTTGAGAACACACACAGGACTAGGTTCTCCTAACAGGACCTGCAGCCCATGAAGGAACCATGCTGGAGCAGGTTTACCCTAAAGAACTGAAGTCCACGGAGAGGGCCCACACTGGAGCAGAGGAAAAGTGTGAGGAGGAAGGAGAAGCAGAGACGAATTGCAATGGACTGACCAGAACTGATGATAATCCTTCATTCACCTGTGTCACTTGGGCATGGTGGGGTGGAAGAGTGGGGAATGAAGGAATGAAGCTGAGCTTGGAAAAAAGGGGGGATGGGGGGAAGGTGTTGTTTTAATTTGTCTTTGTTTCTCACTATCCAAACCTATTTTAATTGGAATAAATTGAATTCATTTTCCCCAAGTGGAGTCTGTTTTGCACATGATAGTAACGGAGAAGTGATTTCCTTGTCTTTATCTTGACTTACAAACTTTTCCATCTTATTTTTGCCCACTGTCCTGTTAAGGAGAGGTAGTGAGAAAGTGGCTGAGTGGGCATCTGGCAGCCAGCCAAGGTCAACCCACCACCAAGACGTAGAAGGAGGAGCAGATGACCTGGGAAGAATGCAGGGACACTGTCCAAGCATGCAGGGATGGGGTTAGGAAAGGCAAAGCCCACTGGGAACTGAATCTGGTGAAGGACATAAAGGACAACAAAGAAGGCTTCAACAAGTGTATCAGCAGCAAAAGAAGACTAGAGAAAACGTGGGTCTGCTGCTGAATGTGGCAGGGGACCTGGAGACAAAGGACATGGAGAAGGCTGAGGTACTCCGTGCTTTCTTCACTTTGGTCTTTAGTGGTAATACCAGCCTTCAGCAATCCCAGGCCCATAGTGGGAACACATGGAGAATAAAAGACATATCCTCTGTAAGGATCACTTCAGGGAACATTTAAATAAAGCTGAATGCACAAGTCCATGGGATTTGATGAGATGCACCTATGAGGGCTGAGGAAGCTGGCTGATGTCATTGCAAGGTCAGTCATGACGATCTTTGAAAGGTTGTGGTGACTGGGGGAGGTTTCTAAGGACTGGAAGAAAGTAAATGTCACTCCGGTCTTCAAGAAGGGCGACAAGGAGGATCTGGGGAAGTACAGGCTCATCAGCCTCAGCTCAGTCCCCAAGAAAGAGGTGGATCAAATCTTCCTGGAAGCCGTTTCCAGACATATGAAGGACAAGAAAGCGATTTGGGATAGTCAACATGGATTTACGAAGGGGGAATCATGCCTGATATCCTTTTACAATAAAATGACCAGTGAAGGGGGAATCATGCCTGATCAACTTGATATCCTTTTACAATAAAATGACCAGCTCAGTGGACAAGAGGAGAGCAGTGGATTTTAGCAAGACTTTTGACACCGTCTCTAATAACATGCTTATAGGCAAACTGATGAAGCATGGACTATATAAGTGGATAGTCAGGTAGATTTAAAACTGGCTGAACTCCTGGGTTCTAAGACTTGTGATCAATGGCATGAAATCCATCTGGAAGCCAGTCACACGTGTTGTACCTCATGCCTCAGCACTGAGGCCAATACTCTTTAATGTCATCATTAATGACCTGGATGCAAGTTTGCAGAGCATACAAAACTGGGAGGAGTGGCTGATACACAGACTAGAGGATCTGACATATAACAAGAGGCTGAGAGCTGGGAGTGTTCATCCTGGAGAACAGAATGCTCAGAGGGATCTTATTATGTGTATAAATACCTGATGGGAGTGAATGGGTAAAGAGGATAAAGAGGACAGAGCCAGATTCTTTCAGTGGTATCCAGTAAAAAACCAAGAGGCGATGGGCATAAGCTGAAATACAGGAAATTTCATTAAAGCAGAAAAAGAAATGTTTTTTATGGTGAGAGTGGTCAAACACTGGAACAGGCTCCCCAGAGAGGTTGTGGAGTCTCCACCCTTGGAGACTCCAAAAAACTCTCTTTAAAACCTGGCAGGACACAGCCCTGAGCAACCTGCTCCAGCTGACCCTGCTTTGAGCAGGGGAGTTAGACTAGATGATGTCCAGAGGTGCCTACCAACCTCAACCCTTCTGCAATTCTGTGAATAGCAGGTACTTACATCTGACTCTTCTAGACTCCACCCAATTGGACACTTGTTCAGTTGCAGTGCTTAGATCTCAGTAAACCAGATATTTATATTTCTCTTGGTCATGATTTGAAACCTTTTTGTCACAATTTCAGACAGTAATAATTGGTTTGGGACAAGGAATTTATTTTCCATTGAGATGCATTTGCTCTATTTCTGCTTTGACTTGAGTAGGTAAAGTATGTCCCCAAGTCCCACTGATTTTTGGAAAAATATGCTTTCATAGTTTATAGAACAAACCTGGATACAACAGAATAGTATAGTAGTAGTACAGTGCAGTATGGCACTTCTACAAATGAGATCAGTAAGCCTGGACAGTTCTGATTTCCTGGTAATTTTGAACAAGGTTATTCTGACTGGTTGATCACTGGCCTTCTGTAGGTTCCTCTAGCTGTTTTGGTTGCTTCTGTCCTCATCATCTCTCAAGATCTTAATTAAATAAATTTTTTACACAACTTTGCTCTGTTGATTGTTCATTGTACTGGAGATTATTCTCCATAATATTCTTCACCAAAAGCTGAATACTACTTTTTTATTCTGACTACTTCACATTTTGGATGTCAGCATCTCAAATCATCAGATCAAAATCTGAAATGCTCAAAATTTAAAGGAAATTTCTGAAAAAAATTTTGAAAATGTTGTGAGAGTCATAGTAAATGCTTCATACACATGAAAGGTTTAACTTACGCAAGATGTAAAGTTCTTAGAGATTCTCAGATTGCAGGTACAATCGAGGTACAAATATAATGATCTATTGCTCTCTAAGCAGGAACCTCATCAAGATATTTCAGTTACTGGGTTGCCAAACCTGGAATGGACTTTGCTGCTAGTCATGTCAGAAAGTTAAGCATCATATAGTTCTCTAAACCTCGGTCTATCTACTATAACAGTGTATGATATCATAAGCATAAGCAAGCTTTCATGGGCAGGAATACCAGAAACTGCAAAAGACATTTATCGCATTTGTGTCTCTGTTGTTCATTATTTTAATTTTCCTGTGTGATCTCAATCCCAATCCTTTCCTTTGCACTTGTGAAGCACCTGGAGATTGACATGTAGTATTATGTGCATTTCAGTTTCTATTAAAATTTCAAACCACAAAGCGAGATGTGGTATTTTCTTCACTTCCTCCCCACCCCAGGACCATGATCAAAATCAATATTCGTATGACAACATCAGAGACGAGCACCCTGGTGAGTGATTTCAGACTAAGAAAATTACTTGGACTTTGCCTTTACAGTAATCTTTACTTAAAGCCAAGGAAAGTCCCCTTAACTTTAGTGGACCTTGTATCTGACTCAGAAGGTTTAAAATGGTAAAAGCCCAGCCTTGCATGAGAAGAGCATGGTGGTGAAGAGCTCAGTTTCTCCTTTTCACTGAAGGCTTTGAGCATAAGCCAAACACTGGGCACTTGTAGTTCTGTCTTTATACTCTCGTATAATTAATTTTCTTGGTACTGAGATTCCAGCAGAGCTTTCAGCTAAAATGAATGTAACTAATAATTGGGAATTCAATAACATCTGATTTGCAAATTATTTCCTGAGACATATATGAAACTTCACACTTTGTTATAAATTATAAATTAGGTTTTGAAAATTATCTTGAATATATAAATCTATTATTAAGTAAATCTGTTGACATTTCTACTTTTCAGAAATTAATGTAATATTGCCATTAAAATTCTCCTTGTGATTATTCACATAATAACTCCAAGCAATGTAAGACAGAAATTAATTTCTCTTTGACTTAATATTCTCTTCCATTGAGAATTATTCTCCACGTCCTGCTACTCTAATTCAGAAAAAAAAATGCAGTTAGAAGTTGCTATTTCTTCTGGGTAGGAAGAGAGAAGATTGAATCACATTCTAGCAGATCTTCTGTTATATATTGTTTTGTCCTCTGTATAGAAAGGAATATATAGGAGGGAGCTGTACAGGTGCTTCTGACTGGAGAGCATAAAGCCAGGGGCATTCTACGTTTTTGTATGCAATGCCAGGCTCTCAGGCTAAATGTGGGTCTCTAGGGGAGTGTAGTTTCTCCCTCTGTACATCAGGCAGCAAAAGCAGGGAAGAACAGGTCCCATTTGCCCATCAGGTGTGTATCTGGTTTTCCGCACTGTGTCGTTCTGCCGCTGGGACAACTCGGCTCTGCACCTGCAGTGCCTTCTGCACACCCGGGTACTTTCCGGTGGTGCCTTGCAGCTCTCAAAGACGTAATTATACCTTTGATTTCTGTCTCTTTCATTTGTTACAGTAAATGACCAGGTAGGAGCAGGTATGATTTTGGCATTTGGTTCTGTTGCTGACACCTGCAAATACTAGAGCTGGGTGGTAAAGGTTTGAGGTTGGTTGTTATTTTCATTATTTTTGCGGATGTGTATTTAACATGTGCCATTCTGGGTCATCCATTTTGTCCACGCTGTCAGGTGCAGCTTGCTCAGGGTAGACTCCAGCTGATAATAACCAACTCACAGTTTACACAAATATTTAACTAGAAGTCTTTGGCTGCAACTTTAGGTTATTTCTTCCTTGACTGCTTAATTTTACTTTTGCCAGAACACTCCCCAAACCTTTGCTTTCGTATGGTAAATATGTAGGAACGCTGCACAGGGGACTATTCAGCACAAAGATTTTAATTAAACGCTCCTGTAAATATGCTTGCTTCTCTCCTGTTACAGTTATTTTAAGTGTATGTTTAACTTGCTGATTTCACACACCACTGTGCAGCCCTTTGTTATATATTAACTCAAGACTCAATCCTGCAAGGTACCGACTGCTTCTGGATCATGCCGAGTCCCTTTCACTCCCAGTGGTGTTTACGGGCTTACAGGGTGCTCAGCACCTCGCAGGACTGAGCCCTGAATTCGGGCAACAACAGCCTCTTTCAAAAACCAAACAGGTTTTCTGGAACAAGGTTCGTATCGTACCTGGGCAGCATTTTGTGCAATGGATTTTCATACATTTAGATTAAATCTTATCCAGAACAACAGATCTCGTAGTTAATGGCTGGTGGAAGACATAAACGTTTAGGTATGTATGGTGGCAATTAATTACATTTTACAATTATGGGTTTATTAGTTGTTCCAGTTAAGTGCAAAACCATGGCTGAGACTAATATTTAATCTTTTGTGTGCTGGCTGCAGTGTGCTTTGCCCCTCTGTTAAAGTGTATGTGGTTTTTAGAGTTGCGGATAAATGTGTGCAGTTTATCCAGCAAAGCCATTTGGGCATTACTCATCCCTGAGCTTACGCACTGTGCACCGGGGCGCTTCGTGCACTGCGACTTCAAGAGGATCCTACTGGCAGTGGCATTGGGGAGGGTAGATTCCCTGGCCTTCGCCCAGCTTTCTGGAGCCCCCGTGGGCAGAAGCCCACACAGCCAGAGCCCCGAGCCACTGGCGCTGCCGGCATCGGTGCATTGGCACTGATGGTGCTGGGCTGGAACGCTGTCCTCCGCCATGAGTTGGGCACTTTGAAAGGTGTAGGCTTTACCCAAGGGTACTAAGCTGATCTGTTACTTATGTGTTTGGGAAGCCAAGATAAATATTTAATGCCCAAATGTATCTTAGTGAGACCAAGAGGTGGTGTAGCCTGTGCAAACCACAGTACTAATTATTACTTTATCTGAAATGTGTTTCATAAGAAGAGTGTGGCATTGGTAAGTGGTAAATTGAGATGTATTTGGCACAGAAAAAGTGCTGTAACATACTGTTTCTAAAAAGTTATTCTCACTGTTTTATATGCAGATGAAGACCGTAATCTTCCATTGTTCACAAGGAAAATAACAGGACCTGAAACGTTTAAGTAATTGGGGTCTAATTCCACCTTCAAGCAAGGAAAATTACTTCCAAAAAGGCAGCCCCTGCCTTCCCTGTTCTACACCCTGCCATGCCAGGGTGCTGATGCTCTTTGATTTTGGTGCTGGTATCACCTGCAAATGGTGGTAATTAGGAATTGAAAACTAAACATGAATTTTGCTTTCAGACTTATGCTTAAGGTTGGCCAGAGAGCAAGGCACAGTTCTGTTCTAGGGACTGTTGGAATCTCACTTTAATTCAAATACACTTGTGTGTTAATAACGTATCTTTTCAAAATAAGCAATCACACTGTTGGCCTTTGCCCTCACACCCACAAGTTAACCGTCAGTTGCACACACGTTTATGTGTGGATCACCTTGTGAGATCGCTGTGATTTTAAGCATGCCATAGCAGAGAATCACATACGTAAAACGTTTGCGAGATCACAGCTCTGGCGATGTACTCTAACTGAAATCAGGGTATGAAATCAGTATGTAAATAGACGGAGGATTAAGCAACTTGCTGACTGCTCGTTTTCTCAAAGTAATGGCCGTCAAGTTGGCTGCCGTGTTTTTCAGGGGAATAAGCAAAAAACCCAAGCAAAACTGAGCTTTGAGAAGTCTTTAGTAAATTAGAGAGGTTTCTATTTTACTTTAAGCACAATTAGCTAAGCTAGCAACACTAAGAAGTTGAGTTGTTTACCCATTAAAAGAAAGTGGGTAAATAGGTAGAAGTTTATGGGAACAAAAGTGGACTGCTGATGCCAGTGAAGTATTTTCCAAAACTTTCAGCGTAGGATGAAGGCACCACATGATCCCATGTAAGAATATTGCAGCAGAAAGTAGTCACAAGTACTCTATATCCTCCCTGGGAAAACAGCTCCTGGTTTCGGGGAAATGAGGCTGGGGTTGGTCTATGCTAATTCCCTTTCATTACTATGTGTTAGCAAAGCTGTTTAATACTTGCTGTAAAGCCTGGATTTCACTCTCCTCTCATTTAATACCAGGTTAAATCTGGAATAATAAGTGCTCAAAAGCTTAGAGGTTCCAGCAAAATGAGATTTGGCTAAAAATTACATGTCGGTTTCTACTAGTAACAGTGTTGTAGCTTTGGTGCCCTAAGCAATGAGAGAAGCAAGACTGGTGAGAGAAAAGAATGTGCTTCATTACGATGTTGAATGATTTAGTAAAAGTTGCTATGTCTTATTGCAAACCTTAGAAAGGATTCATTTCTGTGGAGAGCCTGAACTCCCTCCATCCCTCTTTCCTCAGAATTCAGAACAATGAAAAACTTCAATAGTCAATTTTGAATCGTTTCCAATTATTTGTATGATGTATTTGGCTTAAGCGTTGGAAAATCAAGACGTAGAATATTCTGCACAGAGCAGGATGGCTGTTATGGCAGTGTTGCTCAGGCAGCAATATCTGTGACTCTTGAGGGCTGAACACCCAACTGGAGCTGTTTATCAGCTGAACGATAGCAGGATTTCACATAAATTGAGCATCTTCTTTTGGCCTGTATGTTAAAGTATGGAAAGCAGATACTACAATCAGCTGAAAATGCTTGTTATAAAGGTGCACCTCTGACTCTTTGGTTAAAAAAAAGGTTCTGGAACGCATTTGTCTGTGAGTCTTCAGGACTTTGAGAGTTAAAGCTTTCATGGAAATCTTGTCCCTGCTAGGAAAATTACCAGATGCTGACAGGGGGTGTCACCAGTGGCTCAGCTGAACATATGCTGCATATGGCTTGGCTGCGAGCGCCGGACAGGGAGGCTGTGTTCCCTGCTGCTGCAGGGACTGGTGAAAACAGGTTTTAAACCAACTGATTCCAGCATTATACTAAAGTTTTGCTTCTACACAGTGCTCATCCTACCAAGGAGACTGAATAAGTAACCAAGCATAGATTGGCCTGCCAAAATTTTCACTGCATCAAAAAAGAGTTAGATGGCATCTTTACTGAGCTATTTTACAAACGGTATTTCTTGAGGTATGGAGCAATCCCCATGTTCTTGCACTGGGACTACATTGCATTATTTTTGTGGTGAAGCTGGAATTGAAACTGAATCAATTCAATGTAAAACAGATTAAAATCTCTATTTACCTTAATGATTGATTTTAATCTCTGAATTTGACACGACAGCATTTCATAAGAAATTCAATTAACTGTTTTCGGGAGAAAGTATTTTCCTGCTCTCTCAGAGAACATACTTAAAAATATTTCCTGTTTGGGATGCTGCCACAGAATTTGCATTTCTTTGTGTCTCTTTTGCAAACAGACACCCACCCAGCACCACCACCCCCACGCCCACCTCACACCCACACGTCCTGGCACCCCATGGCTTTGAAATGCAACACATAAGCTGAGGACCTCTCCTCATTTCCCTAGCCCTTTCCAATTTGCAGCACTCCTGGGCAGCTCCTGAGACAAATTTCAACCCTGGACCCATTTCAGGAGTCCCGTTGCTTGCGAAAGGAGGAGTTTCCACTCGCCTTCCTGTGTTCTCCTCCCTGCCCTTGGATGCTTACTTCCACCTCCTGCCCTGCAAGAGCTCGGGTACAGCCGGGGGAGCTGGTCCAACTCACAGCCTGGCAGGAAAAAGCAGAAGGGAGGAGGTCCAGCATCTCTCCCTTTAGGTGGTGGCATGCTCTTAGATTGGCTGGAGCTACCACTTCTACCTTCATCCATAGAGACTGGGTAGATCGAAGGAGATTATGTGGACAGGAGCAGGTGGTCTATGGAGAGTGACAGCATCTCTGGGGCAGTGTGGGACACCAGGAGAGAGCAAAGCAGCCATTCCCATCCTGGCACAGAACGAGAAACTTTGCTGAATTATGCAATGAAAAGCGAGAAGTGGGAAGAAATCTGACTCAGGTATTCAGTATTGCTTAGGCAAAACACAACCGTAGGATAGAATTGATGCAAACTGCCTCTCCTTTCATACTGCAGCTAGAAATATAGCTCACACCTCCAGCTTAGTATTTTAATTATGTACACCAGCATGTTAAGGGAATGGCTGCTAAGGTTTTTCTCATTAGATTTTCTTAGCTTGAAGTTTAACGAGGCCTTTTAAAAAAAGGGCAGTGTGACTGACAGAAACTGAAGTGTCCGCTTTGCTGTTTGCAACGTTTAGGCAAAGGCAGCTCACCAACATAAATTAACTTTGGTAGTAAGAAAATGTGTAGTCTTTCGGGTTCAGGGCTATCCTGTGTTCTTACAAGACATAAATTATTAGCCAGATCTGCAAAGTCCAGTTTAGAAGATTAATGGACCATCATCAAAATAGACAATTGAGTCTTGAAACAGGCACTGTAGTCTGAACTCCTTTCAAAAAACTGGACTATAGGGTTTGTCCTCTGCATGGGTAGATAATGGATTATTTTCTTTGTGTGTACACTTTTTATAGCTCTCATCACCATAAGCACCAAAGCGCCAGGGAAGCATTGATGGATTTGTCCTTGCAGGCCCATAGGTTATAAGGTACTACTCTTATCATCACTTATTTTACACACATGGCACTTAAGCTGAGAAAAGTATGCTGAACTGCCAAGGTCAGAGAGAAACAAAATCCAGAATCCCTCTTCCCCAGCCTCAGTCATAAAGACAACTTTCCTGCCTTAGATGGGGGTTTCATTTTTTTCAGTTGATTTACCATTACTTTCAGGGCTGGTAAAATCCAGAGTTGTTTAAACTCTACTTATAGGAATATGAGTGAACGAACCACAAAGGTCTCTTTTGGCACTGGTTCCAGTCCCCCCCCGTTTCAGACAATTATGCCATCTGGTACCTTACATATACATAACCAACTCAATCTCACGCTAATAAACTTAGGCTTTCTTCCACGCTGTTCTAACAGGAAGACAGTTGCCCGATTCCAATGGTCTGGTCTTTAAAAATCTTCTGATTTCCCTCCAAAATCTTTGTAAACCATGCATAGAGGTATATTGATAATCATAGAATCATGGAATGGTTTAGGTTGGAAGGAATCTTGACGATCATCAAGTTCCAACCCCCCTGCCATGGGCAGGGACACCTCCCACCAGACCAGGTTGCTCAAAGCCCCATCCAGCCTGGTCTTGAACACCTCCAGGGATGGAGCTTCCACAGCTTCTCTGGGCAACCTGTTCCAGTGCCTAACCACCCTCAGAGTGAAAGACTTCTTCCTAATGTCTAATCTAAATCTACCTTCTTCCAATTTAAAGCCGTTCCCCCTTGTCCTATCACTACATGCCCTTCTAAAAAGTCCCTTAGAGCGAGTGTTAACCAGAGGAGTATTAACCAGAAAGCACAGGAATCTTCTCCTTCCTTTGCAGACAGTTCATCAGCTTTGCCACTTTGAAATAGCGAAAAAAAAACCCATAAAAACACCAAACGAAAAAAAAAATCTAACAGAAATGTAGACACAGATAGATGCCAGACAGTGGAATCCTCTGCTAGCCCAAATCAGCATACGTTCACTAGGGTCTCCAATAGCATGAATGAGCTGTGCCAATCCTACCTATTGCCCTCCACTTACACCTTTGGTGTATCTGAATGACTGACTTGTGCAGCTGCAATACCTTACAGGGGCAGTCAATATGTATTATTTGTACTGATTCTTAGAAACAATTGTAATATTTCAAATAGCATCAGGCTGCAAGAGATTTCCTTGACTATCCTGCTGATAAAAGATCTAATTTAGTATGTATGGCTGTTTTTAACAGGACCAGTAAGCTAGCTCAAAATTTATAAATTTGTAGGTGTCTGATTCCATCTTCAGACAAACAAGTTTTCAAGTGAGCAGTATTGTGCTTTCTGCATCTTTAAAATCAGGTAACTTCTTTTTCTGCCAAAATAGACAGTTTGCTTAAATTTGATCACTCATGTTTTAAAAAAATACCTTTAATTTTAGTGTTAATACAGAAGAAGGTAGGTAGTTACTACAGCACCAGAGAAAGAGAGGGATGACTATCAGTTAAAAGCTTTGAAGGCTTATCATTGCTTTGAAGTTTTCAGGCAGGCGAAATTCAGAGCACGTATTTTATTGAAAAGGCCCAGCACGTAAATGTTGTTGTAGCACTTCATTGGTATACACTTCATTGGTATACACTTCATTTAAATCGGTTTTTTTCTAGCTTTTCCATTCCACAGGATTTTTGATAGAGTAAATTCAAACAAAAAGTAGAAGTTATTGACAAACTACAGGTAGAAATGGCAAGTTTTTTTTTTCTTTTTCCCCTGAGAAAGAAAGAGAAATATGGTGGAAATAGTAATTCAATCTTCTGGCACAAGAAACGTGCCCATGAATGTTAATTTAGTTCAGACTAACAAAGACAGCAAGTTTGTCATTATGAAAAGAGACTAAACAAAGAAAAGTATTGATACTAATTGAAAAAAACCTACCTGTGTGGTTCTTGAAGCACATGAATAAAGACCGTCTAGAAGCCTCCACTGATTAACAATAACAACAAACCCTGATGCTTCCCCCCAAATGCTACCTGTTTCTCCTTTTTTTTTAATCTTAATGAGATATTCACTGTTCTGACCTCATGAACGTATCAAAAGCCGTAACTGTTCAGGGCTTTTTGCCCTGGCCAGCACAGAGTTAACTAAGGTGCGCAGCTGCACTATAACCAGTTGGGTATTTCTGTTGCATCATGCTGGGCCAATTATTCTACTGAGACCTGTTATTTTATCATAATAAGCATCAGAAGCAAGACGATCTTATATAATGTCGCATAATTTCTACTGGTGTGGCATCATTCCTAATGAAGTCCACTACCTGCTTCAGCTTTAAAGCGTTTCCATCTTTTCTAATATCTGATGGACACCATCCCTCTGCAGTGTTGATGCATCCCCGCTCCCTTCAGCACAGCTGAATGACTTAAGCGAGGGTTGGGTGCTGCTTGTGCTTCTTCCTTGAGCCCAGGGAGAAGCACCATGGCTCAGAAATCATATAAACCCAAGCAGAGCCCCTCACTACGGCTCACACCTGAAAATGAATGAATTGTGCCAGCTCCTCAGCCCCTGGCCTGAGCTGGGCAAACCCTCCCTGCAGGTGGTCCTCAGCCCTCAAACCCTTCATGGTGCATTCTCTATGCATTTATTCTTCCACTGATTTATTTTGACCTTCTGGTTGCATAACAAGGCACCTTCACATCCTCAGGTAATTTTGGAAGGCCAAAGTTTTGAATAGAGAGGACATGATGGCAGGGTAATTAAGTGGGTGGGGAAGAAGGTTGATAAGGAGCTCTTAATAGTCACTTTTACATGCTATTATTTCAAGCAAGGAAAATAAATAGAGAATGGCTGTAGGGCCACCAGATGCTGCAGCGAGGGGTGTGACATAGGAAGGGATGGCAGTAGAGTGGAGAAGGAAGGGGAAGA
>NW_009649705.1:938613-940905 GCF_000708025.1 Charadrius vociferus
GGAAAGAGAATGGCTGCAGAGTGGGACAATCCCAACTCTTTTTCTGCGATTGCACCTTTTCTTCCCAAATAGTCCATATCACTTTAATGTACATCCAGCTAGCAGAAAATCTAATATAACTCTTTTCAAGACAAAAAGGAAAAGAAAAATATATGTGGTATAGAAAAGCAAGAATTTTTTGACTAATCTCTTTTCTTCCTGTTTCTGTCTACTTTACGTCTCCACAGTCTCTTTCCTTCCTACATCTTACACTTTGTGAGACACAAAATAAAGGTGGAATTCAACCTTCCTAATTGGTAACGGGAAGTCTTCTTTATGTTTAAACACAATGACCTGTTTATTGGAAACTGCTCTTCTGTAGTACCAGCCATCTCTTCATGTCATGCTGTCTGAATAATGCCTCTTGAGGATGGAGAGAAAGAATAGCATCGCAGTCGGACCCCGTGGGGTTATAAATAGCATTCTAGCAGCCTGAAAGGCTGAAGCCATCATTAAGTTGCATGCAGCTGCAGTGGTGTAGGTGGGTGAGTAAGAGCAACTCGGAGATGGGATAATGGTGACCTGGTACACAAGGGTCATTTTTCATTCGTGGCGTCACTCCATCGGGCTATTGTGTTCCCCCTAAATTAGGTCTCTGTGTTTAACAGAGCCGAGCACGCTCAACCTCGGCAAAGCACATTTAAAAGAAGATTAGAGGGAAAACCAGTTGGCTGTGTGTTGTGATTTAGACCAAATTGTGATAAACTTTTCTCACTTTGGCCAGTAATTGCCTTTATCAGCAGCAAAGTAAACGCAACAGGAATTGGCCTTTCGGAAGCAGCATCCCAGCTTCCTACATAAGCGCAATGATGACTTTCACTGAGCAAATTAAGGAGTTAATACAGCAATTTAACCCAAGCTGTCCTTTGAATGTTTTCCTTAGCAACCTGATTCATTTTCGGGAATTGATTTTTTTCAGTGCCAAGACAACAAAGCTCTTGAATTTGGAAAAACCCTTTCAATTCATTATTACTAATTTGGTTGCAGATATACACAAATGGAAAAATCCTACATGAATTTCACACAGTTTATATATAAAACAGATGAAAATCATTAGTAGCCTATGTTAGTTTGAGCTTGCACACACAAACATAATACTCTTCCTTCATTTCTAAACTGAACAAATTGAGATCTTGATCCTGCTCCCAGTGAAGTCGGTGGGGGAGTTGCCTTTAGCTTCAATAGATATATGACTCAGCTTAATTCCCCCTGTGGGACCTGTCAATGTGTAAAGATTCCCCGGAGGTTAATTGCTTGCAGGAGAGTCTTTGCCTGGGATGTAAAAGGAAGGTGCAAATTGCAGAACTGGAGCATTAGCTATGTACTGCAGCCTGGAAAAGACACTGTCATTTAAAGCAAAGGGATCTCTTATTTCAGTAATCCTGCATCTTAATAATTAAATTTAGTCACTCATTAATTTAGAGTATGTCTTAGAGAGTCACTTCCTTTGCCATCTTGCCCAATAGCTGTTGAAGTAGGACAAATGCTTTTATGTTTTCCTGAAATTATTTCTTTTGGTTCTGTTTTTGTACTCTTTTAAGAGTACCTATTTAAAAAAATGTCTACTTTAAAGTAGAAGTAGAAATAATAGAGGTGTGGGAGCGGAAGAGAGGATTTCTAAACTAAATAGAAAGAATCATTCTCATTTAGAATTTTCAGTTTTAAGTGAGTGACTTTCTTATTACATAAACATGCCTTTTGCTATTCTGAGTAAGCTAAGAGATGTATCACTACCTGTTAAAAGTTAGGGGGAGGAGGTGTTGTTCGTTCATCATGAAAACTCTATATTCTTTCTCCCATGTCACATTTTTTGTAATCCTTTCCCACCTGTATTACACTTGGAATAATCCTTCTCATTCCTTGTCACATGCACATTAAACCTCTTTTAAATTACAGACTTAGAGCTTCTAAAACAAGCATTTCATTTTTGTGAAAATCAGTAAGTGTGATGACCATTGTCAAATCACTATTAAAAATCTCATGCATATACCAATCTGGAATTTATTCTTGGAGTTCTTCATAAATTACTGTACTTGGTCAACCATGACATGTAATGCTGCCACTGCCTCTCAGTTCACTACAGCCTTTGTTACTCATCTGCAGTCAAACTATTAGCCTGTAAATAACACATTATATAGCTCATTTTTTCAGAAATACCTACGAAAGTGCTATGAATTTGTTCTTATTTACACCTTTTTGAGCATTCTTAGTGGCAAATAGTATTAATCCTCTCAAGACACAAAACGGCTGGAA
>NW_009649705.1:940918-944098 GCF_000708025.1 Charadrius vociferus
AATGCCACTTCAAAAGTAAATTTGGATGACATTTTGGTTGTCTTCAAATACTGTAAGAAACTAGAAAGTGTACAAGTTTATAGTCCGAAGAGTGATTTGCCTTCTTTCTTCTGACAGTCCTGTTGATAAGTTTTGCTTTGCATCATTTTACTAAATCTTGGTGTGACAGCACCTGAATGCCATATACACTTCCCAGTCTTAAAAAAAAATTAATATTCAGATTAAGAAGAGATTTGGGTAATTATTAGTCTCCAGTACAGGAAGACGATCCTGTTCTCAGGCAGACTCTTTAGTGTGCTGCATCCATGATTCGCTAAATAGTACGCGGATGTGGAAGGACAGACTCTGACTCAAGGAAGCTGAAAGTTTGAAGAGGATTTTAGCATACTACCAGTAGAAACTCTATGACAAACAAGTCTGGAAGACTAAAACTATAGTATTTACTTTTAAAAACTTGACAAATGTCTAATTGACTAAATACTGTTACCTCTGCAATTGCAATTTCCTAGGTATTTCCTTTATTAAATTTAATGACATTTTGGAAATATGACATAAAATTATATTCTTACCTAATTATTCAAAGTGAGCTTTTCAGTGTGGCTTTCTAAGGAAATTAAGTTCTCGTGAGCACATTGTTAGTCTGTCAGTATGTCCTCATGTCACCTCTCTCAAGCAGTTTTTAACCTGCTGATGAGCTTCAAATATATTTAAAAGAAGGGTTCAGATCTCAAAGTTATCAGAATTTTTAAAGTTTCAGAAACACTGTTGGCTGGATAAAGGAGAGACCCAAATTAGTGGCTCAGTTCAGTGCAATAGTTTTTTCTGCTTTGTCTTTTTGTCCAGCTGGTAGATAAGAGAACACAGGAGGAACTGGGGGTTCCCTTCTCTGAGGGGTCTTGTGGATTAAAAAGGATGTTCAAAATTAATGTGATGGATATAGGTGGGATATTTATGGAAAGGAACGTGCAGGAACATAGGAACATAAATGCATTGAAATTCAGGTTTGAATAGTGCTGTTAGAGGTTTGTAAGTGACCAGCACAGACCTGTAGAGATACCAGGGAGGCTGTGAGTTAAGTTTACAAGACCTGTTAAAAGTGTTTTTAAAGTCAACTTCTGATACACTTCTTGTCTCATATAAATGAAATAATATTTCCCTCAATAATGGTGCTAAAGTCATTTTCTTGGCCATTTCAGTACCTTCACTGAGTCCTCCTTCAGAGACTTCCTTTTCCCATGGTCTGAAGCAAATAATTCTTGTCTGCACTAACTTGAAAACTTCCTGCAGGTAGTCCCAAGCTAACACAAATCACCAGCCATAGTCCATACGGACTCTCTCCGTGCTGTGTCAGCGTTTCCAGTCCTAATCTCCATTTCCTCTTCGCTTCCCATGCCCAACACTTGCAGAGCAACCACTTTGCTGCCTCATTTGAGTCTTTCTTCAAAACTCACTCTTTCCATAAAGCTGAGGCCAGCAAGACCTGAGCTGGTGGCAGGCTGTACCTGCTGCTGCTGACTGATGGAGAATCCTGTGGTCACTCCCGGAGTTATTTGCTACCTCATTTGACCTACATCCCTTAAGCCCATTTGTTTGCCTCATCTCCTAACTACACCTTGCCTTTGAGAGTATGTCTGCACTGCTCTCCAGAGAAGTAATTACAGTTTGTACAGTCACACCAGTCTCAGAGGAGAGGCAGTGGGGCTGATGGCCTTCATTACTTCTTTAGGGTGTCTGTTCTGCCATGCACTCTACGTTGTCCCGTTTTCATTTTGCCTCTCACCTGAAGTACATTAAAACAGCTTTAGTTACGTCTATAGCTGCAGCCCAAGTGTAGAAATATTTTTAGACAATAAACTATTTGAGCAAGGACTACCAGTTGTTATGGGTCTGTGTCAGGAGTCATGACACAGGGCTATAAGACACCGTTTCACAGTATTTTCCTTGTAGTACATGAACACTGTTCGGATTGTGCATGAAACGTTGTTCTTGCTGTTAACTCTGAGGAACAATGACACACCAGAAAGTTGTCCAGGTTTAGGACTGACAGACAGCCTGGGAAGCAAGCAGTATCTGGACAAGCTTGCTGATGGCAGGAACTTTTTTTCCAGCATTTATGTCTTTAAGCTTCATAAAGCAAACCACGCTTAGAAAATACGCTGATTTGTTCTCCGGTAAAAACTTTGTGTTTGGCACCACAAACACAATGGGGCCCTCCCTCCAATTTAAATACTGACATGCAAATGTATTTCCATGTTGTGGGTTGTTTTGTTATAAAATATACAACTAGCTACTAAATATACTTTGCTGGGGTGAGAAAGACTGACTGATGATCTGAGGCTGTTTGCAATTACTTTGGGGTTACTATGAGAATATCCTGTAACAAAGTGGAGTATTTAACCCGCTGATTATAGCTGGGAAAATAAACTCATGTTTGAGAAGGGGTGAAAACTGGTACGTGTGCTGGCCAAGCGCCATGCCACATCGCAGAACCTGCGCCAGGCCTGTGCCCCCGACAAAAAACAAGGGTGAGCAGAGCACAGGTACCCAGAAACACATAGGGTGGTGAGGTGATGCTGGGACAGCACAGATGGCGTTTGGAAGGTACTAAATCTTATGAGCGGCAGCTGAGGGAACTGGGGTTGTCTAGTCTGGAGAAATAGGAGGCTGAGGGGAGACCTTACAGCTCTCTACAACTACCTGAAAGGAGGTTGTAGCAGAGTGGGGGTCGGTCTCTTCTCACTAGTAACAAGTGATAGGACAAGAGGAGATGGCCTCAAGTTATGCCAAGGGAGGTTTAGAGTGGATATTAGGAAAAATTTCTTCACAGAAAGGGTTGTCAAGCATTGGAACAGGCGGCCCAGGGAAGCGGTGGAGTCCCAATCCCTGGAGGTATATAAAAGACGGGTAGACATGGTGCTGACGGACATGGTTCGGTGGTAGTTTTGGCAGTGTGAGGTTGATGGTTGGACTCCATGATCTTAAAGGTCCCTTCCGACCTAGACGACTCTATGATTCTGTGACTCTAAACACGACCGTCCGGCGTGGCCGGCTGCTTTCCACTGGGGCACGGCCGCGGCACAGGGCAGACGGCGGGGAGGCTCCTTCCAGCGCCGCAGCCCCGTCGGGAGTCACGTCGGGGCGGCCGGAGCCGAGCAGACCCTGCCCCGGAGCAAGGGGAGG
>NW_009649705.1:945027-1007561 GCF_000708025.1 Charadrius vociferus
CTGCCCCTCTCCCACTACGTTTTCTCTCCTCGTTTTGGGGCAGTGGCGGGTTTGTGAAGATCCTGCTGGCCCTTGCAGAGAGAACCGTGCCGTGGCCCACGTTTTTAAGACGGTGCCAGCTTCAGACTGGGCATCCCACTGGTTTCTGGGTGTCGCGTAGCGTGGTGGTGGCAGCAACCTGCCTGCCTGGCAGAGACGCCCAGCCGGGGCAGGGGAAGCATGGCTGGGGTCCCCACAGGGCTTGCCTGAGCACCGGAGTGTGGTTTGGGCTGCTGGATCTCCCACGCTGGGCTCAGGAATTCCCTTATACAGCACATCCCCGTCACAGAGACTCCGGTCACTTTCAAATTCAAGTTTTCATCGCGCTGTCGCAACAGCATAGGGCCGGCTTCTGGTGTTACGGACTTAGGAATCTTGGTTTCTTTGGCTAGGGAAAAATGCTTTGCTGTGCACTTGATGTATCTCTTAGGTGTACCTGCTGGGGGACAGACAGGACAGTCGAATGCCATGCACCTTTCTGACAGCAGCAAGTGTAGGAAAAATATGTATGTTTTCTTCTTCTTTGGCTGCTGTTTAAGGCACTTGACGGACATGCTGGGTTTTTGGGATGAAGGCTTCCCGTGTGTCTCAGGGCTCAGTGCCGAGCACTGTGCGGAGAAGGACGGGATTGCTGTTATTGGGTGTTTCTCTCCCTGAGCGTGTATGTGGATTATATTTAGTGTAGTAAGGTGGGTGTGGTAGTTACACTGAATTTATTAGCTTATTAAGCATTACAGAAACAAGTACATATTGAAATTATTCTGGTCTCTTAATTTGCTAATGAAGGCAATTATACTTTGAGGGAGTTATGAATGTCTTCTCCTCACCACCGCAACACACCTTTGTTCAGCAAAAAAGAACTCCTTCACTTTGTGTGTGTCTTTGTTTCCTACAATGGGGCTCAAACTTCTTTTAGTTGGAGACTTTGCAAGGAAACTTCTCTAACGGTTGCTTTTGTTCTCCTGATGCAGGCAGTGCAGCCTGAGGAGCTGAGCTCATCCAGTCCATTCGAAAGCAAGACAAACCGAGGTGCAGCAGATGAAGGAGAGGCAGCGAGGGCAGCTGGCGGAGACAGCAGTGTCGCTGTGAACTACCCCAGCCTCCATCTCCATGCGTACAGCATCGAGAGCATGACAACGTTTCCCAATGGCTGTGGAAACGGCACCACCGTTACTTGTGTAGTTATGGATAATAAAGAGCCCCAAAACCAGACTACCTGTGTCAGTCATAATGGGGGATACACCACCAGCAATGGTCATGAGGAGGAAATTCAAGAGGATAAGCTCAGCCCTTCCAAAATCATGCGCTTTTTCACCACCCCTCGGAAACGGGCCAATTCCAGCTCCGACAGGCCTCGTTCTCTGGTTTTGATGGGCAACTCATCCACGTGGAATGCTTTGTCTTCCATCAGAAAAATGGGATCTTTCAAGAAGTTGAAATCTTCCGTTCTCCAAGGAATTCAAACAAGGGAATGCTCAGACATCTTGAATGAGAACGGCGTAGGCAAACAGGGTTCAAACGGGGCAGTGGTAAGGGTTCAGACTAACAGGTATTCCTATTCGGGGCCTCTACATGATTTCCAGAATGCAGTGGATGGTTTAGCTTCTGACTGCTCCGATGCAGAGGACAGCGATGAGTCTTTCCTGAGGAATACTCATCGCTCACGCAGCATCAGGCGGGCTTATGGTGCTGGACGCATAAACTTGCTCGACACAGATAAAGTTCAGAGTCATCACAACTGTACTAGGCCAACATCACCTGTCATCGCAGAGCCAAAGATCTGTGAAATTTTGGTGAAAGACTCTGAAAACAACAGGATCATTTATCGGAGAAGCAAAAGTTCGGATAATTTGAACTTTCTGAAAAAAAGCTCATTCAAACGGAAGTCCACCTCAAACCTCACCGACCTCAAGGTTGCAAATGAAAAACAGATACCAACAAGGACTGTGAGCGTTACTTCTGCTGACTCAGACAAAATCAGTGGGAACCCTGAGAGGAGATCCAAGCGATGGAAGAGCCCTATCAGGGCAAAGGATTTTGACCGAGTTTTGAAACTTGTCAGTAATGTTACAGATGTTGCATGGAAGAAGGATGGCCCGAAAAGCACGGCTCCTTCTCCCAGTGAGCAGTCCCAGAGAACAAGATCAAACAGCAGGCTGCACGATGACTACTCCCGCAGGGTTTCCAGCAGCACGGATCATGATAGAAAGAGATGCACCTCCCCGGTATCTAGTTCAGACTCTTCCTTGCCGGGAACACCTTGTCTGCAAAGCCCCGCAGTTGCTCAGGATAAAGAGGCTGAAATGAATGTAGCTGTTGCTGAAGACAAAAGCCTCCAGACGTCATCAGGTATCCCAGACTCTGACAGCTTATCACCCACGCTGAATGACATTAGTCCGTTTCCCAATGAAGTGTTTTATTTGGACTCGGATGAACCAAAACCTACCCAGCAGTTTACATACGAAGCTGAAAACCCTCACGTTCCGGTCAGGCCGACGACTCCAAAGCCTCAAAGTCCCACTGCAGAGAAGGTCAAGTGCAGTATGAATTTCCAGTGCCCAAACCATCACAGCACGTTGTCACTGAGCTCATCGGAGAGCGAGGAGAGAGTTGAGGTACCGAGGCCGAAGCTGGGCAGGAATCCTGTGTGCTTCCAGGACTCGGTGCAAACTGTTTACTATGACGATGGAAATGAAGACAGTGGCATAAGCAGCCACTCTCAGCTGAGCCTCAATTTAGCCTCTGGTGTTGAAGAGAAAAAGGAAGAGGTAAGAAAGCAAGCAAAATCCTTCAGAACCTGTATATATATCTATTGGGTTTTGTCTTTATTAATGCAAAACAATGCAAACAATACAAAACAACCTGAATACTAATGGCTATTGCAGCTTGTTATTGCTAAAATATGCTGACAGCAATTATTTCCTTTAATATATTCTCTTTGGATGCTAGCATCAAATTATTTTTCCTTTGTGCATTAATATTAAAGCAAGTTTTGGCAGCAAAGCTATTCGTGTATGTTTTCAAGGGCAGCTTATTGCACCCTGCAGATACACCACCTTGTCATGTGCTCTTGTCAGATTTTACCAGCCTGAGCAGGGTCTGGCTGTGTTTCCTTCCAAGCTGAAAGGTCTCTAAAGAGCCTGTATATTTTAAAGTACTGTTGATTTGGCATAAAACACTTTGCCTGTGGAAGCCTTGCAGAACACGGTAGTACTTGTAGAGCAGTGTGGCGTGAAAGATACAGTACAGAGGTTTAAGGATTCAGTTGTATCCTATGTTTTCACTGTGCAATGATGGCCGTGCTGAGTGTAAACTATTTGAGTATTTATTTGCTTGCAAATTGCAAACAGCGGTACTTTGTACGCTAGCTTGAGTGTGTTGCTGCTCATGTTTTGGTGAAGACACCAGCGTTTCCCTGCACCTAATGCATAATTTCATATTCCCAGTAGATGGGTAGATGTATTGCAGCACCTCTGAGTTAAGCTCATGTAATAACCCTGTGCCCTTACCTAAAGCACTGTGTGACAGAGGAGCAGTTGCAATGATTTGTCGGTGTTGGTGAAAAGCTGTCTTACCTATCCTGCACCTGTCTGAGACAGTGTGGCTCACCTCAGCCCTGGCAATGTGCAGCGATGTGGTTTTGAGCTACTTGAGGTGAGGCAGCAGAAAAAGGTTTGCTACTCATTGGGAAGAATACACCAGGGCAAAAATCCCTCTGGATCTGTATGAATATGGAAACCATTTACAGAATAAAGGTGCCTTATCTTTTAAGCCACCTCAGTTTGACTATAAGTATCTTATACCTCAGATATGAGATAGACAAAGGCAATTCTTGCAGCTGCAGGAACTTCAGCCTTTCATGCTGTAAAGTCTTACATTGTCTGTGAAGCTGTTTTTTAAAACTGTGGCATGATTTTTGCAAACTAACTGTAAATGGTTACAGACCATGTCAATATTGTCCTTCCGTTGCAGAAAAGCGAGTTTGTTTACTGTAGTGCTTTGCAGCCATAGTAAGATTAGAAAAATAAACCCAATGTGTATAAATGTTGGGACTCTGGAGTTATTCCTCTTAGTTGCCACAGCCATCCAGCTTTTCCAAAACTCTCACTTAAGAGCATATGCAAAGAGAGGCTTTCACGCTGCCAGAAGAGGCGAGAGCCCTAGCGTGGACATATGTCAGTTGTATTTCTCAGGAATAAAATGGGAAGTAGAATTAACGCTACTCATCTACCATCTAGTGGTGATCTGCGATCATGACCCAAGAGAAATTCAGCTTGTCCCTCCCCTTGGCTACCAACAAACCAGTACAGTTTTTAAATGAATGTGTACATTGGGTGGATAAAAGTTACTGCAGTTTTAGTTTTAACACCACATTCTGTTATTATCTAACATGCAATTTAAACTTTCCATTATAACGTATTTTAGGTTAACTGTGAGTGCCTTTTTGTGCTCGCTTCAGCTGTCTGACGTATGGAGTGTGCACTGATGGCAGCTCTGGGTTCGTGTAGTGGGCAGGCGGCCGGTGTAGGATGGAGCCCTGCAGGAGATGAAGGAAATGGTGGCCAGGGGATGGACTCCTTGGCTGCCAGGGCAGCAGCGAGGGACTGTGGCCCCCTCCCTGTGCTCTGAGCACTGCCTGAAGCCCTCTGTGTATGGCAAAACACCTGCGGGCACCCAAATGGCACAGCTGCATCCAGACCTCTTCTGGTCCAAAAGAGCAAAATTTTTTGGAGGTGATTTTTTGGAGGTGCTAGCTGTGGACTGGAAGCAGGAGCTGTGCAGGATGGGGTTTCCTTCTGTCTTACTATGCAAGGGGTGTAAACTCTGTCCTTTCTTTTTTTCCACACCTACTCCTCATCCTATAAAACCCTAAAACTGTGGCAGTCCGTGATGACAAAACAGGGAGAGTGGTATGGCTTCTCCCTGCCATTTCTTTGGAGGGTTTCATTGCTCATTTCCTCCTCCTTTACAGCACGCTTCCCTCAGCGTGGAGGTAGCTTGATACCAAAGATACTTATGCCAGATTATTTTTTAATTGGAGTTTATTTAGCCCTCAGGCACTTTTATGAATGCTGCATACTCACACAATGAGGTCATTGGGGTTTGAACTTTTGACTACAGTTCATTTTTAACTCTACCTTACACCTCCGCGTTACCAAACTGTACCCACCCAGCAGGTTGTTCCTGTGACAGTCAAATGCTTGGTTCATTCTCAACAATCATTTTAGACGTAATACTGAGCCATGCAAATCCCAGATTTTTAAGACTTGGTCTGAACCTTAAATACACAGTGTTGACAGACAATTCTGCAACGTTTCCGTGTTTCATGCATCTTCTTTTCTGTATGGATTTAACGTAAAAACCAGTATGTATTCCAGTACAGCCACTAAAATCTCTGTGGCTTGGAGAAGGATTTCAGTACAAAGCTTACAAGGTGCTAAGTGGTCAGGCTCAAATCTGTTCTTTCAAGACTGGCTGCTGTACCTGGAAGCAAATCTAGTTTATTCCCTTACTCGCTCATCTAGTAGATTAGTTGGCAAATTAAGTCTGTGGAACTTGGTCCATCTCAATATTTTGCCAAATGTGGAAATGTTTCTACCTTGTGTTTCCCTGACACCATAAAGCTGATTTTGCAGTACTGACACAAGGGCATCTGTCCATTTACCCAAATAGATGTTTTGGGGATTTTTTTCATATGCGATTCAGTCTTGAGATCCTGTCACTTCTGTCACTTTGCTGGTTTCACCAAAATCCAAGATCTGGACTGGAGCAGGGGAGGTGTTTGGCCTTCTTGGTTGGTCCTGCCAGAGGTTGCTTCCCAGGGAGGAGCTAATTAAGTGCAGCCTGGATCTGTGCCTCAGCACTTCTTAAGCTAGAGAAGCATGAGTCACCAGAGCTCGTCTGTGACAGCCCATGCTTTCCCAGTCTCCGCTTTATGCCTCTGCCACTTATATTCAATATGTTCCTTTTAAATAGCATCAGGAGATGATGAAGTACAAGTTTGTATTTGGACTGTTTTGCATAGTCTTTACTTTTCTGAGGAAGAGTCCTATGTCACTGTAAGTAACGAAAACTTAAAACTCTTTGCTTTGGACTGGCATGTGTCAGCCACTAAAGCTGCCTAAACAAAACACTGCTCTGAATTTGGTCCAAAAAGGACAAATCAAGTTATTTGACATTTCACCTAGTCTTTCACAAGCTCTGAAAGCACCTGCTATTTAAGTTGCTTTGCTGGCATCTGGCTTCACAGTACACCAGACTTTTTATTACTTAAATACCTTGTCTGCATGACTATAACTGAATGATAAATTACAGTGAAGAGGTAATTAGGGTTGAGTCACATTTTGTTTGCAGACTGTATTTTGAGCGCTCTAAGACCTGTCTGTTGACTCGTTTATGTTGGTGCCATGCGAAAGGCAGTGGTCCCAACTAATCCAACTAATCCTACAGTCCCCCAGCGCGCAGCTCTTGGCAGAGTTGAGCTGGCCTGTGCTGTACAGGTCTCTGGGCTCTGAATATTGAGCCCAGATGGCTTACCTTGGGGGAAAGCTTATGGAGAAGAGGAAAAAGAGCTGTATGGGTGGGAACATGGAGAGGATTCAGCTCTGTTCTCACTGTTCATCCTCCCTATTTCTTGCTTCAGAAAGTGTCCTCACAGTGAAGGACCAAAGGGCAGCTGGATGTGGTCATGTTCCATACCCACAAGGAGCATGCAGCAGCCAGGGGCTGAGGATGGACATCCTTCGTACCTACCACAAGCTCCCAGGTGCTGTGGGGCTGGGCATGAGCACACCTGCTGGGAGCTAGCCGGTTTCAGCTCTCAGAACTCTTCTTTTTTTGATTTACTCACCCCTGGTTCATCCACATCCAATTTAAAGTGTGGCTTAATCAGCTTAACCTGTATAACTGAAAATGTGCTAAACTGTGAAGGATAATTAGGTAAAGTAAGTAAGGGGAGGAACTTCTTAAACTGGGTTTACTCCTATGGGGCTTGTCATTTGGAGTGAGGGCTTACCCCTCCAGTGGCACTCTGGTCTTGCTGGCTCCATGGCCTGGGGATGGAGCAGCAGAGTGCTGTCACAGGCTCTCAGCAGCATCTCTGGCAGCAAACTGAGGTTTCACTTAGACCAAATGACATTGAATTTACACTAAACTCTCCAAGCTGCTCTGCACAGGTCAGGATACATTCACACAGTGTCTCCACAGTTGTTCAAAGAGTGACATCCAGGAGTGCTTGCCCAGAGCTAAACCAGAAACCACAGCGCATTGCTACAAACCCAAACTGCAGAACCGATCACCGTGCAGAAGGGAGCCCTCCAAGGACACGAATATCTTCCCGTTGCAGCAAAACTCTTCCAGCTCGCTGCGGCAGAGCTGTCTGCCATTCAGTTCAGTACAGCCTGTAATCATTGGTTGCTGTATCCTCCACTAGGAAGAAGAAAAACAAGGCAGTGGTGACAGTAATCTGAATTCTGGATCAGGTTAAATTTTAGACTGAGTTACCGTGCAGTGCTGGATAAAATTGGCCATTTCTGAAAACTGTAGAGTAATAACGGGAGTTACTATCATGCCTACAAAAGGGCGTGTGGATGCTGAAAGGGGGAGCTCAGATGGCCTCCACGCAGTTAGCATGGGGCAAGCTGCTCACTTTCCTCACTGTGTTTGTGCTCCTCTGCCTTTCCAGAGTGTCTGATGTTTGCCTCTGCTGTAGCTCTCCTCTGACACCTCAGTAATACCCAGGCGCTGCTCACCCTGCGATCAGGAGTAATAGTACCGCAGAGAGTGGAACAGCACTTCGGCCCGTGTAATTTGGTTTTTATATCGAACACGGTGTTGAGTTGTCGGCACTGAAAATCCATCTCGACTCTAGGAGGTTGTGACATCTGAATTGAGCAGAGGCAGCTGCAGAGTTTCCTCTGAGCCATCTGCATTTCCCCTTTCTGACATCTAGAGGCTGCTGTGCTGCTCCTGGTACGGGGATGCTGGGTGGGATGCTGGGGCGGGCTGGGAGACCGGCCGGGTGCTGGAGGAGACCAAGCACAGCAGCCTCGATTCTTCCTCCTCCAAGCTCAACCACAGCAGCCTCACCTTTACTCCACGCTCTAGGAAGTAATAGTTTGCAGACGTAGAGTTGCCCAAGGCAGCTCCACCCCACGCAAGCTGGAGTTTGTGACGGCTGCTGGGACCTGCTGGGCTTGGGCTTGGGGAGGGATGATGAGGCTTTGCTCTGGAAGGGTGGAGAGAGGGAGGAACCAGAGGACCTCTGCCTGGAGAGGCACTGAAGAGGCTCAAGGGCCTATGGCTTTTTATGTTTTGCTTTGTTAGCATAAAGTTCCACTTTCAGCCTGTGGTTATCATCTGGCTTTTGAGGTTTGCCAGTGGATGTTACAAAGACAGCCTGGAAAAAATGGCTTGTTTTGCCAAATAAAAGGAAAACTGATTTTTTTAGACCTGGGGTGTTCTGAGTCTATTTAAGAATTACTTATGGATTTATTTAGGGATTATTAATGCCTGTACATCTTCTAAAAAGAGGCAGAGGGTATGAATACTCCTTTACTATACACTACATGCTTGCGCTTCCAGTTCAAATACTGAGGTAGAGAAGGGACAGCGTTAGAGCATCACCCAGCCCTCCCCAAGTATCAGTCCCCAGAAAACTAGTGGAAACGGTTCTCTGCTTTTAGCATGCTTGCATTTTCATACGACTGATGAGATTATTTCTGCAAAGCAAATACATTTCCCTGCAAACTCCCCTATGCCAGTCGGAAATGTTAGCTGATTTGGTTTTGGAAATGAGTTAAGAGGAGAGGACGAAGGAAATCCTTGAGGCTGAAGAACAGACTTGAGAGTCAGGAGATCCGAGAGTCAGGAGATCGCTTGTCATTTCCAGTTCAGTCCTATGCTTCCGCTGTGACTTACACGACTTAACTGCTTTGTGTCTGCTCCTTATCTGTGAAATGTGGATATTGCAAAGGTGAACTCGATAATCTTGGTAAGGCATGTTGCTGAGAGGGAAAGCATTATGCTTGTTGATGACGATAAGCAGGCTTTCACGGATCAGGTTAAATGAAGCAAACCTGCATTAAAAATGCCTCAGAAATACATAGCCAAATTTTGTTTGTGATTGTATCTATATAGCCCGATCTTTTAATGCGGTTTTATAGGTGTATTTGTTAGTTAAAACACCCCAATTGCTTTGGTGTCAACAAATCCCAAGAGTAGAATTATATAACTTTTTTCCAATTTCTAAAACTTCCAAAATGAGTGTTTTCCCACAGTAGTCTGTGTTGCTAATGGGGATTATTTTGCCCTATTATAAGGCACAGTAATGTGATTTTACTTTATGACAATGCATAGTTTTTCCTGCATCCGTCCTAGGAGCTCATACTTGTGTAGTGCAGTGGTATTCCTTTAGGGGATCCCCCTTTGAAGCAGTGTTCTTCAAATTTTTTAATTGTGGGTCCATCCAATTGGGGGGCAGGGGAGAAGAAAAGGCAGATTATCTTGCTGTAATGTTTATAACTTCCAAGCAGCTAAAACTTGTGTTAAATTTTTAATATGGTTGTATTGCTTTGATTTCTTATGCTTTGCTTGTTTGTATAGGTGTAAATGCATATGTTCTTAAACAGTTTTTTTGCAGCTGTTTCACAGATATTCTCCTGTCTTGCAGACCATAGGTTGAGTAGCACTGTGTATTCTAGGGATAGATAATCAATGCATTTATTTGGGGTCTTCTCAAAGGTTAATTAGAAAGAAAAGATGCTAGTGGCAGAGGAGGCACAGGCACGTAAAGAAAAAGGATATAGCGCAATTTGCATTTAATTAGAAAAGAATAGATGAAAATTTTCTTCCTGTAAATGAGTTGGACTGGTTTAGTAATGCTAGTTTGTGATCGAAGATGCAAACATGGACATTCTGAATGCGTGCTTTCTGCTACAGTAAAAGCAAAAATGTCCATGGTAACTATTGCTGTGATGGTATCACTGTTGGAAATTGTCAGCGTGTTGAATCAACAGGGAATCACTGCGCTCTTATAGAGCTTCAGGATCTTTTTATAAAATTTAGAAAGAAAGCAATAAATGTATTTTTTTCTGGAAGGCTGTATTGTATCTGGAGTCTCATAATCTCTGTGTCTGTCACAACAGTTTGCAAATGAAAATATTGATCATGTCCATGAAACATAAACCAAGCTTTTAACCTCAGTTAGTAGTGATGATAAATGAACTTCAACTAATGCTTCCCCACTTCTATTTAGCAACAAGAAGTGCAAAGGTTGCCTTTTATCATGTACCTGGGTGGTGACACGTTGTCCAGACTTTTACTCTGTTAAGTGAAGGTGATAAAATAATTTATGCCCACTAGGTCATGATCACTTGGTCCTTTATAGTTTTGCTAGCTTCTACGAATTGAAAAATCAATTCTAATATTACTACTGAGTTCCTAGCTTTTGGCAGTTAATGTGTTATACAGAAATATCAGCTAATTAATAGTAATCAATTAGAATACTGGCATATAACTGTCATTGCTAGCATAAGTTTGTATATTTTTATACAGACTCCTAAATGTGTGCAGAAATGTGTACCCATGATCAAAACAGATATCTACATGAAATAGCACAAATGCTCTGATTTTTCCCTATAAATACTGCAGTTTCTGCTTTTAAGCCTTGTCATTTACAAAGAACGTGACTGATTATCCATCACAAGTTTTCACTGAAAATATGTAGTAATCGTGTTCTGATACTTTTCAGCCTACTCAGGTTTTCTTTGTAGTTTATTCTCAGCCAGAATTATCACCTGTTTCATTTATCACATCTTTTTATAAATGGCATTTGGAAATGAATATGCATTTCTTGCAAAGGCATGATTAGATTTTGATTATCTCCTTTCTCTGGATTAGAAAAAGGCAGGTGTAGTTAGCAAGGCTGCATTTCTGCCAGGCGGCTCAAAAATACAGAGATACCCAAACAAGAAGCAATGCAACTTATTCTGGAGCTAAATTAAAAAAAAAAAAAAAAAAAAAAAAAAAAAAAAAAAAAAAAAAAGAAAAGAAAAGGCAGAAGGGGGCTAGTTGCTTGAATGAAAAACAGCTATGAAATACCCTTGAGCATCAGGTCTCCCAGGGGTTCATGGGCAGCAGGAGCAGCCTGTCTGCGTGGCCCTGTGGCACAGCCGCTGCTTTGGCAGGGGGAAGGGAGGAGGATGCGCTTTCCCCTGGACACCAGTTTGGCTGGGGGTCCTCGTCCAGGAGGCACCTACCCGTGACTTCCCAGCAGATTGCCAGGTAGATGCTTGTCTATATGGATACATTATGAAGCATTAATTGCATCAGTACATTTAGAATATAAAAATAAAATTTAAAAAAAAGCCAAATAGGTATTAGTAGGCATAGAAATGCAGATTAGCGGGCAGGGAGCCTCAGCAGTGTACACAGACATCAACACATTCATAAAGCGGTGAATCTGTTTTCATTAGGGAATTTATTGGCGTAAACACATCAACAAAAAATCACCCAGGGATTGTTTTTCCTTTGCCAGCACGATGGCAACAGTATGTCAGCCCTCACAAGCGTAGTAGCAGCAACGAGCTGACCAGCAGCGGGCTGGGTTGGGTCAGACTTAGAGTTTGGGCTTTTTCTGCAGTGGAGAGCGTGGTCAGGTATAGGATGAAAGGTTGGTATAACTGTGCCAGCCAAAGTCCAGCCATACAATTTCAGGTGCTGGCAATTTTTTTTGCCATCCCACTGATAAAAGTCGTGTCCATATAAGCAACACTTAATCAGTACTGTACAGATCAGATCTCATGCTCCTTGGGCAGCACTCCCTCCGAAGGCAAATTTGGGTGCTGAATTTATCAAATATATGCTGTCGTCTAAGTAACAGCTGCAGAACCTGGCTCGCATCTGGCTGTAAAGGCTAAGCTAGGATTTCAGTGGTTAAACAGCTGACACTGATGTTGCTTACATTGGTGTTAATGAGTAACAGGGAATGCCAGCAGCAGTCATGTGCCATTAAATACAGCAGGGTTGTACCAATGCCAGGTCGAGTTGAGTGAGATCATCATCAAGTCCTTGAAGCTGCTGTGCCTGGGTTGGGAAATCAGTCTGGGCCCAGGCAAAGGAGAGATTTGGTGTGGCTGGGCTCGGTGTAGTTGTCTGCCTGGGAGCAGCCTGGGAAAGCTCTCACTGTAGGTGTGGTCGGGGGGCCATGGGGAGACACCCTAAGCAGCACACCTGAAAGCGGCACCTCGTGTTGAGCCGTGTTACCTAAAAATAGCTGTCAAGAGCAGTGAGGGGCAGGTATCCCAGACAGCTGCACACAGCTGGAAAGCACCTTGTAGGGAAGCTGCGCCTTGCTGGAGCGGGAGACAGGGACCAAGCAGGGTTCCCCACAGTGTTGGGGAACAGAGTTGTAGTGCCATCTACATCTACCTGCAGTCATGTCTGGCACCTGATTCCTGCCCGTAGGGCTCTGTAGGCTTGGCTGACACTCTTGTTTGGGGACACAACTCAATTGCCTGAACATAAGCGCCCAGCGCTGCTGGAGGTGCCCTCACTGGTTCCCCCTCGTCTTCATGCTTCTGGATGGCATATACCTCCCATATATCCTGTGTCATACTTGCGTGATGCATGGTATGTGGAGATATTGAAGATCCCTTAGGATATTTGAAACGGCACTGGGTGCCTATGTGTAGGCAACAGACCCTCACCCCAGATTTCTACAGGCTACGATGACAGCTTTAACGTCTACCTAACATACGGACAACCTCCATTGCAGACATCAGAATTTAGGTTTGGGGATCTGGACCTGAATTCCCCCTGATGAGTGACATATTACATGGGAACAATACTAAATAAAAGTGTAACCTGGATCAAAGTAAATGCTCATTTAAAATGGTTGTATTTGTAGATATACTGCTATCAGGAAAAAGGAAAATTATTGAAAGACAACAATTTAACTAATATGCTGTCGTAGGAATTTTGCTCTCCAGATAAAATGAATTAATTTGAAGCAGTATAAATACACAGTGTTTGCAGTCTCAGAAGAAACCTGACCTAGGATGCAGCCTGAAAGGCAAGATGAATAATCTTGATGGTTAGAGTTGGTGATCCTGTGCTGTTGCTACACTAGCAGGTGTGAATTTCAGAAAATCCAATGTGGATTCAGCTTAGACCTTTACTTCTCAGAAATCTTGAAATTCATTGAAATTTTTGATCAACACTTATGAGGCATGAGTCCGTGCATGGCATTTTGATTTTCATCCTATATGAAGTGCCATGTATATCTACTTCTATCAGTATAGATGTTACCGATAATAATTGTAGAACATAAACCTGATTTCACTTGTAAGGGATTAATCAAGAGAAGGTTATTTGAGGTCAGTGGTGCTGCACCAGTATATATAAAGCCAGTGACTGGCGGAACAAAATTTTTTCCTCACAATTTTTCCGTTGGTGTCAAGAATCAGACTTATGCTTAAGTGACTGCAGTACTGGAGCCTGTGAGTTGGGCGCTGGATATTTTACTCCTACCAGTTAAGTGGTCACTTGATCAGGTCCTGCTTGAGTAGGTCACTTAAACTGAGGTAATCAGTCTGGTTTCCTCTGATTTTTGCTATGAGAGGATTATGTTTTCTGTTTTATTAGTATTCTTCAATGCAGTTTATAGAGCTAAGCCTAAAAATGCACGTCCTTCAGCATTGTTCATTGCACAGCAGACATTAGTCTCGCTGTCACTTGGATCACTACTGTAGGTGGAGTGCTGCAGAAGGAGAAGCAGTCCTCTCTTTGCAAATGTTATTGCTCAAGATAAGGGTGTAAAAAGCAGATTAGGAGATGACATGTGACGTGTCCTTCCCTCAGTCTAAAAGTACAGGATCATGGGATGAACTTCGCCTGACTGGTTAGGCAGAGAGTGTGCTCTCATTTGTAGCTCTGACGGACTAGACTTTGCGAAACAAAAACAGAAAATGACTCTTATGAGCTCCTTTCTCAGTCACTGCATATGTGGAGACCCTTTACCTGTGTCTGATTCTGAGGTAAGAACCTTTGTTTAACCTGTGATTTTGTTGCTCTGGCCTCGGAGGGGCTGGTTTAAGGGACAGCTTCAATGAAGCTGTGTCGCTGCAGCAGACAGGCAGTCACTTTGTACTGGATCACTTTTACTATCAAAACTCGTCCTGAGCTAAAATCTGCAGCATGCTTGAGTGACAGGTGTGATGCCATAGAAGTCAGAATTTATGCAAGTGCTCTATTTAGAATAAATTTCATGCTGTAAGTGAAATAATTGAATGTAGAGCAATGTATGACGTTGATCATTTTTCATACCTAAATTGCAGTAATCATGTTAAAATGCTGACTGTTTAATAACTCTGCCTACTAGCTAAAGTGCTTTCATACAGTGGAATTTGTCTTGAGCTGTCTTTCAAACAAGAATTGAAATCTGCCCACTGTGTCAGGTGGCCTTCTAGAAAAGGTTCATCAGAGTGGTACTGGCGTGGTTGAAGGCAGTAGGTGGAGAAGAAGGTGACAGAAGATAAGTCCTTTTTCACAGGCATCACGTCAAAGGCTGATTCTAGGCTGTGTGTTTGCTTTGAATATGCAATACCTGAAATGCCTTCATCTGGGTGAAAGAGAGAAACAAAATGTAGCCAGCAGCAGACAAAATGATGCTTCCCTTCTTTGGAATACTTACTAGCTCTGAACATTGTCAGAAATGCACTGGGTAGTCTAAAGATATCCTAATGAAGAAGTAGGCTGATTTTTTTACCAAAAAAAAAGGTCAGAATTAGTTCATAATTTGTATGAGAACTTGGGGCAGTTGTGTGTGAGAACTTGCTCAGCAGTGCTTTGGAGTTTGCCATTTGCTCCATCAGGCGTTCATGTAAGCTGCCACCCAGCCCAGAAACACCCATCTTCCTCTCTCTGTTTCTTTGCTGTTCATTGTAGAGGAGCCAGGAAAAGCCAAGGAAACGCTGAGAATTTGGAAATTTGAGGGGGAAAGTGAATATAGATTTTTATGTGCAGTATTTTTTCTCAAAAACTGCAGGGGTTTTGCTAGAAAAGTTTATAGCAGTATTATTCCAAATGCTTTGAAATCCTTAAAAATGTTCGCTCTAACAAGTATTTCAGTTGAGATTATTTTATTTCCAAACTTTTAGTACCAGTGCAATTATGATACCTGTAGGCATTAACCCCTGTGAGCCAGGTGTGCTGTTAAATAGGAACAACATGCTCATTTTCAGAGCTTCCTCTCTAAAAAGATCATTTTCCTGTATTTGTGTTATAACGTATCTCTGGTCCTACTCCGTATGACTGTAACCTCCCTGAGCCTATAGAAAAATTAGCTTCTCCCTTCCAAACTGGATGAGCTCACTCACCCAACTCGCACATGGCTGCGTAATCTCTACATCTGACCCAAGTGAGAGTGTGGGAGTGAGCGGTAGGAGGGGGTGCGACTGCCCAGTTTGGTATCGGCTTACAGTTACGTGGGATGGGCAAGCAGTCAAACTGTGGCCTTACTGTTTATTTTCATCACTGAATAGAGGTAAAGCAGAGGAATGTCATAGAATCATAGAATGTTTTGGGTTGTAAGGGACCTTTAAAGATCATCTAGTCCAACCCTCCTGCCACAGGCAGCGACATCTTTCACTAGAGCAGGTCGCTCAAAGCCCCATCCAGCCTGACCTTGAGCACTTCCAGGGATGGAGCTTCCACACTTCTCTGGGCAATTTCAGCCTGGAGAAGAGAAGGCTCCGGGAGCTCTTATTGCGGCATTCCGGTACCTAAAGGGGGCCTACAGGAGAGCTGGGGAAGGACTTTTTACTAGGGCATGTAGTGACAGGACGAGGGGGAATGGCTATAAACTGGAAGGGTTAGATTAAACATTAGGAAGAAGTTTTTCACTTTAAGGGTGGTAAGGCACTGGAACAGGTTGCCCAGAGAGGTTGTTGAGGTCCCATCCCTGGAGGTGTTCAAGGCCAGGCTGGACGTGGCCTTGGGCAACCTGGTCTAGTGGGAGGTGTCCCTGCCCATGGCAGGGAGGTTGGAACTCGATGATCTTCAAGGTCCCTTCCAACCTAAATCATTCTGTGATTCTATTCTATGATCTGTTCCAGTGTCTCACCACTCTCATTGTAAAAAATGTGCAATCTAAACCTACCCTTTTTCACTTTAAAACCATTGCCAAAAAGTCCAGAAACACAGCAACAGTTCTGGTTGAATTATTTTTGTCAGTGTTAGATATAACATCCTACTTGTGCACCGGAACAAGTCTTGCGGGTGCCAGAGCTATCTTTCCAAGACATCATTCAGTGAATTCAGTGTTTATGATAGGACCTGTCTGTACTGCTGATCTAATAGGTGGGTTTCTAGTGTTATTAGTCATGTTTGTGTAACAGATGCTGACGGTTGGGTGTTAACCTTACTCCGCGCCAGCATCGTGTCTTTGCTTTGCAAAGTTACTCTCTTCCTGAATTGTCAGTTGCATTCATTGTATTTATTACGGTAACACTTTCTTCTTAGCAATGTTAAGTTGATCTGCCATATGAAAAACTCACAAATGATTAAGTGTCAGAAAGTGCTGTGGCTTATTTGACTTGTTCACATTTAAAAAGGTTGTTTCCGATGACCACTGGAAGAAGTCCTCATCCCAGGATGAAGAAAAGACAGACACACAAAAGGTCACACCCAGGAGATGGGGCTCTGGAAAAAGATCTCGTCCCAGACCTCTCTCAGACTATGGCCAAATGTCGATCAGAAGTTTCTCTATACCAGAAGATGCAGTTGCGGTGGAGTCTCAGAAGACAGACTGCACGGATGGAGAAAATCAGCCAGGACTGGCTTCCGTCGAGTCTGTGACCCAAAGCAATACAGTAGGCTACCACAGAGGCCGAAAAAGAAGACCCATCTCTGTAATAGGTGGCGTCAATTTCTATGGAAGCGGTCCAGCAGAAGAGATAGAAGGTCTGCTGACACAAGTAAGATAAGAGATGTGCTCTCTGCCAACTGCAAAAGACCCTTTCACTTCCTTGTCTCTATCTTCAGCGTAGAAAATAGAATGGATGCTTCCTTCTCTTCCTTCCCTTTTGTCAAGCTGACATCGTGTACTTACAATTCTGCTTTCCTGGTCACTAATTACTTTTGTCTTGTTGTTGAAAAACAAAACAGCATGGAATAAAACTGATACTGACTTTGGGATAATCTTTTTCATATTGTAAATAACCCTTATTTCTTTCTTGGAATGGTTGTTACGTCTCATATTGGTGCATAAGAGCTGATTTGTATGTAATACAGCTGTGTGTTTAGTTACCTTACAGGATGTAAGGCCTGAGGAACAGAGGAGTACAAACAATACGATAGTAACACATTATTTATTGATCATTTCAAATTCTACAAAAGCAGGCCTGTTCAAAACCTGTGGCATTAGCTGTGGTGTCCAAAATCTTGGTATTGGCATAGCAACGATACTTAAAACTCATAAGGAAGTAGCTTTAGAAACTTGCTAATAAATAAAGGATTTAATGAAATAAAGAAAGAATCTAAGAAAACTGTGAATATGAAAAAAATCCCCACCCAATTTATGCACTACTGTATTGACCTGATGGAACATAGGAAGTCTGTGAGAAAATAGCGAGTGGTTGAGTTACTACTTGAGGAATACCTATATACTTATTTGCCATCTGTGTTGGCTTAGGTAAGAGACCGAGAAATAAAGAAATTCTGAAAGATAAAAATAGCTCCCTTTTTCCTAAAAGTAGTCCTGAGCAGGTATGATGTGTAGAGGAACTTACTGTTCTGCTGGCAGTGGTGGCCCCATCTTGTAGCTGGTTACAGAGCTTCAGGCTCATGGGCTTCTGTAATGCTGCACTGATCAGGTGTTTTCCACTCTGCAGAAAAGCTGGAGGACTCCTACCTAAAGCAGTTGTCAAGCCGATAAAGCAACAGAAAAGAAAGAATAGTATTTACATCCTCAAAAAATGTACTGCCAGTGGTTATTGGTGGAATTTGAATCCTCTTAATCTTTCTCATGCCAGTAGTTCTGCTGGGAATTTTAATGCCATATTATTGATGGATACGGTACTCCCCTGACTGAAATCAAATGCTGAAACAATGGCAGGATTTTCAGTCTCCTGTGAAAAACAATTTTTAACATGAACATTGTTACTGTATATTGCACATTCTTTCTTTATAATTCCCTGATGAAAAAATGCATCCTGAAGTCTGTACCAGCAAACTCCAGTTGAAGCCAGTGAATGTTTACTCAGGCAAAGTCCATAATTTCAAACCCTACATAATTGGGATATTTTAAAATTAATCATCACTATTTAACTTGGAGGAAAAAAGAGGAAAGTTGTTGTTATACATTCTAGGCCATTTTACTCTAACAGATGGATTTCAAGCGATACCAAGTATCGGCAACCAAAATAATCCTTGCTGTACCCTGGAAGTGATTGAACGCTCTCCAGGCCCTTCATTTACTGCTGAAAACAAATCGATCTCTCTTGAAACCTTGCTTGCATCAGTTCTTAATGAAGGAACACGCATCAAGGCAGCCATTTGAGTTGACTCTTTCCGTGCTGTGATGCTGCCGTGAGGTCTGGAGGGGGTTAAACGTGGATCACTGTGGTCAAGATCAAAACTATGGAGCAGTCCCTGTAAGGACACATTTTTAACCCAAGTGGTGGCTTTCCCAGGCCTGCCACTGAGTAACAACAGCACGTCCTTGACTGTCTGGGGAGGGGATCTGGCCTGAAGCCTTACAAGAAAATTTTAGTTGCCCAGAAATAAGTAGCTTTGTTGCTCTATGCTGTTTGCATATAGTAACTGACATCACTTCTCTTAGCTATTTGATGCAATACATTGGACTTACTCTTCATGTTTTTACTCAGTGGTGGGATCCTGATTTATTGCTGAAGCAGTGAAGAAATGAGGTTTAAAGGTGAGGCTGTAGTTAAATCATGTTCAATACACACAGAGTTTTTTGGCAGTCATATTCAAAAGTAAATTTGTAGCTGAGATGCAAAAAAGGACTAATGAAGCAGGAATACATGTGCTAGCAGTATTTTATGTGGGGCTTTCAAAGACTGATCTTCACCTTGCTGATTTTTTTTCTTAAAAGCTTTGAAAACCCACGGGAATATTAGAGAAGTGTAATACTAATGCCTTCTTTGTTGTGTTTCGTTTTGGTCTGATGGCTTAGGTGTGAGAAAACATTTTCAAATGATTCTAAGTCACTGGTTGCATAATAGAGTGTCAAGAGAGCATAAAAAACCCAACCCTGATCTTTCAGATTACTTGATAGAACGGTGTATGGACAGTAACAACTGAAAGATAAGATGTAAAGATGAGTTTCTCTGAAGTTCATGTGCGGAGGTGTGGCTGTTTAATGTTGAATGTTTATGCAAGGTCATTCAGCCTGGCCAATGTGGAGCATCTGTTGTTCCTCCAGTGGCCAGCCTAAACCACAACAACAGACAACGTAAAATTAGACTAAATTTGCAAATAAAAGAGGGGTAGGTTCTGTAATCATAATTAAGCAAATTTAACAACAGATTTAACAAAAGAAAGTGTCTTCTAGATAAAGTTACGAGTAAACTTAACATTACTTCTTTTCAATTAGACTCCTGGGAACTTCAGAGCAGAGGATTATTTAGACAATTATTTTTGTCTTGTAAAATATCTTTATTTTACTTACAAGCAATACATTTATTTGAAGAAAGCAAGTGTCCCGGGAAATGAACAGAACTTCCAGACGTAGCATTTCTGGTCATTCTTTTGCTTCGGGTTTCCCTTCAGATGAGTGTTTGCAACGCCCGCTGGCATTGCGCAGGCTTTTCTCAAAGCAGTTAGATCCCAGAGCGTTTGGGCACAGAGTATCACAAGATGAAAATTATAGAGCATGTCTGATCATAACAGAAGGCTAAGGATTAATGTAACAGAACTGTAATGTAATAAAATATTTTCTGTGATGCTGGTGGATATGGTATGCAGTGTTTAAGCAATATCACTTCCAAGTAGGGGATTTTACTGCCCCTGTAATTAGGTGGACTATCTGAACAAACCTTACTTCATACCTGAGTTTTGCTCAGTTGGACTTGCTGGTATCTTCACTAATACTGGATTTTCCTGTTTTCTCTGTAGCCTGCAACACGGCC
This sequence comes from Charadrius vociferus, assembly GCF_000708025.1. Classification (NCBI taxonomy): domain Eukaryota; kingdom Metazoa; phylum Chordata; class Aves; order Charadriiformes; family Charadriidae; genus Charadrius; species Charadrius vociferus. The sequence continues at coordinate 965,220 of NW_009649705.1, forward strand.
ACCCGTTCCAGCACACCAGGTCCCCCCATACAAAGCTGTTTCAGCCAGGTTCCGGCCACTCACCTTTTCACAAAGTACCCCCATCGGCCTGGACCGGGTTGGACGAAGGCGGCAGATGAGAACATCTAATGGTAAGATGGGCAAGTCTTTTTGTCTTTCTAGATCTCAACTTCATACCCGGCTGGGTAAGGAAGTAGGTTATAGTGTGGAACACAAAAGGGTGCAGACCAACTCAGTGACAAAGTAGTACCCTGCTAAGTTGCATTGGTTTATGACTTTTTCGTTAGTAGCTTTTCCTGCTGTGTACGTGTAAAGCTTGTTATATCTGCCGCTTGTTATGCATTGTTATGGTTTATACTTCTGTACCACTTGCACACCTGTATTTTCCACTCTCTATTCACATACTCGCCTGAAGATAATAATAGAATGTGAAGGAAGTAAGCTCTAATGTGTTTCAGTTCATACCCAAACCATAGCCACACCACACACGTATTTTTAATTTTCTGTTTGCCGTGCATTCAACTTAACTACCTAGATGGGCAAGCCTTTAATAATTAAGCAGGTTGTTTCAGAGAACTGTACACAGTTGCAGTTGCCTACTCAGTGGTGAGTGTAGCCCAGCCAGGGTTCTGGGATGTGATGGACAGATTCTTGGAAAAGATTGCCTTTTTGGAAGCAGTAACCTTTATCAGACTCTCTGATGTGCCCTCTGTATTTTTTCTGTAATTGTTTACTATTCGCATGCAATGCTATCCTGAGTTAACAGGAAGTCCTATCTAGCATTAGTGGAACATTTCTTGGCAGGTGGGACCAGAAGAACCTGGGTTTATACCATTAGTGTTCTTTCAGACCGCCGTGAGCATAATTATTATTCATGTTTCACTGGCAAGGGCCGGACATAAAAGCAAAATTTTCCCTTTATATTCTTCACTGTTAATAGTGAACAAAACATTATGGGGAACCTTCACTCTGCCTCTCTGTGGAGAGAGGAAGTAAAGGTGTCTGGATCAGGGCTTGCCATTACTGAAGTAGGAAGTTAACAAATAGCATCTTCGGTATTTCTTTGTTAAAATTATACATATGTTTAGTACTCAGTACTTGGCTTTTATGATTCTAAGCTAAGTTTTAGCTGCAACGATATCTAAATTTTGCTCAAAAAATCCCTCATCTACAAATTAATTTATATAAGAACATTTTAAAACTACATTTTCCAGTCTTCAGTAGAGCATAGCAGTTTTTTTCAGAAGGTCCTCTCCAAGGAACAGAGCAGAGTTGAGAATTTCTAACTGTAGCAATGAGGTACATTATGTATACTGTATTAGTGTTCTCCTTTTAATTTATATTGTAGTAAAATATTGGGAACTTTCTGGGGTGTGTCCTTGGTGTATGTATCTCAATGTACTTAATGATCCAGATTAGACATCGAGGTAAATGCAGCATCTAGTACTGCAGCCCTGGCTGAGATTACGTGGTATCTCAGTCCATGATTCCAGAAGGACTGCTCACGGAATAACAGATTTGCCATGAGCTAGTTTTAAAAAAAGGGACTCTTTTATGCACCACGGAGTAGGGATTCCTTTTTTATTTTTAGTTATCCTTTCCATTTCATGTTTGGAAACCACATGAAATAATATTAGTTACCTAGATAACTGCCTGAGAGTAGTGTCTTTCCAGGTATTTAGCTTTCAAATAACTTGTCCCCTAAACATGAGCAACAGGATGACAAATACACAAAGGAAGGTTTCCGCCACTTTTCCAGACAATGAAGCCAAAGCAATATTGATTATGCTAGATGTGATTTTTATGACTCATTACCATAAACGTAGCCGTTGAGCAGGAAACGTTTCTGAAATCAAAGCCCTGAAGGCAAGTGGGGAATATCATGGACTTCGCAGTTTGAGAACAGTTGCAAAGATCTGTTAAGTAGCTCCAGCAGAAAATAATAAAGTGACTAGTGTCACACATTCTGATCTCTTTCCTTTTTCTCTTAAATTCACAAGGCATTTCCTTGTCTTTGAACATGTGAGAGTTTTTTGTTTGCTCATGTACAGTGAAATTCGATAGCACAAAAGCCCTTTATTATGGAAAGAAATTCTAAACCCAAGCACTGAAAACCAGTGGTATCTCATTTTAGTTACTTGCTAAAGCCTAATACATTGCACATCTACTTTTATAGCGAGAGGCAACAGGAGGCAAGCACTGGAGGCAAAATTGAAGCTGTCAGGTGGAAGCTAGAAGACCAGGAGCCCAATGGTAAAATTGTCCAAAGTGCTGCCAATTCCACGCTCGGTGTCAGAGAGGCCTGTTTACCTTCAGGCACCTTCACGCAGAAAGTTGTATTAAAAAGAGGGAGATTTAGATTATTTATGAACCGAGGAACGTTTGAAATAAAAAGATCCTTTGTTTTCTAAACCAAAACAAAAGCAGGCTGCTGACATGCAAATCGAGAGATTATGGAGTAGTTTCTAAACAAAGAATTAGGGGAAAGCTGGCAAGGTGAAACAGTACACAGTATAGGACAGCACATCCTTTACAGGCGATGTCAGTGATCACTGCATCCTCAAATGAAGGCGGATGGCAGAAGCTGACAAAAGCAAGAAGTAGTCAGGAACAGTTGGACAAGTGTTGTTTAAAGAGGATTTAGAAAAACAGGCAAGCAGTAATAGTGAAAGTTTAAAATGTAAGATGGAGAAATAAACATATTTTTTTAAGAAGGTAGATGGCATATGTCAGAAACTTGGTTGAAGGAAGATAACCAGTGGGCCATAACCAGCATATTGCCACTGTGCAAGCTCTATAGGAATAACAGAAAATATTGTACCAGTGAAAGAGGGTCTCTAATGTGTTAAAGAAAAACGAAGACCCAAATCAGGTAAACCAATTGACTGTATCATAGTGTCACAGGAGGAATGCCGTGCCTAAATGGGAAAAAGTATAGTGAGAGGATTAAATTATGAACCACCTGAGATCACCAGGATGGTGACAGTAAATGTGACAAACCATGGAAACCAGAGTTTCAAGGGCAGCAAGCACAATCATAAAAGGAGACTTAAATTGCTGTCGTGTGGGTTAAGCGTTGTAATGGGGCACAGTGCTACGTTTTCAGGTGTACCATAAATAACCAGCTAATCAGGAGACCTACAGGAAGGGACATAATTCTTGAACGGTTCCTGAGGTGTGTGCAGGATCACACGTAAGAGCTACTCTTTAAGGATGGGATGTGTCTTATCTGATTCTATAGGCTAGGTGACCTTGACTGGAAGAAGCAAATAATTTAGGGTGCTGTTCATTGACCAAATACAGACAGATAATGAATCTTGCCCCCTGTGTCCATAGTGCACTCTGAGTGCACTCCCTCCTTGCAGGGGTGAGAAAAGTAAAAAAATCCAATACGGTTTGTGTTTTAATTTAAAAGAGGGAAAGTAAATATAAGTGAGAAGTCATTTATATAGCAAAGGAATTCAAAGGAGCAGAAAAAGGTGTTGGATTCTTGCAGGCAGCACAGAGAATGTTCAAGGACAGCATATTAGATGCTGAGAGCCAATTCATGTCACCTGTCAAAACAGAATTTGGAAACACAAGAAAAGGGTTCTGTCATTAAACACAGAAAAAGAATCTATCAGAAGAAAAAAAAAAAGGCATCCTTCAGGTTGTTGAATTGTATCCAAATAAAAAAAACCAAACCCCTAGCAATTTTGATGTAAAGCTAAAGGAACGTAGAAACAATTTGCTAAAGACATAAAAACTACATCCTTTTAAAAAAATATGAGAACCTGGTAGACTACCAGACAGTTTGTAGGCCGTGTAAGTGACAGAGAAATAAAACCTGAGCTCAAATTAGATAAGGATCTGTCTCAAAATGTCAGTAAAAGTTTTAGAGTAACTAAATGAACGTTACAAATTGGCAGAAACAAAACTTCTAAAGGGATTTAAGAATGAAATTGCTGAGCTGCTGCCTCAGCATAGGATTCATTCCTCAAAAATTGCCTCAGTAAAGGAAGAAGGCAGCAATGGGATAACCATTTATAAAGAAGTATCAGGAGGAATCCAGTGAGCAGTAGATCAGCGAGTCTGACATAATAGTATGTAGAATATATAAAGAATGTATTTAGGACTTAAAAATTATAACAGAGAGTAACATCAACAGGCTGGTCGACGCTTATGATGAAGAAGAGTCCATGTGGCCTATGCAGAGGAAAGCTGTGCCCCAGGAATGGATTAGGTTTGCTGAAAAAAATCACTGAGGATGGGACCAAGGGGACTCAGTAGGTACAGGCTACTTGGATCTCCAAAAGGCCTCTGACAAGATCTCTTACAAATGTCTCCTATAGGGACCTGGGATAAGAGGGAAGACCCTCCCATGCTTTCACAAGTGAGTAAGTGCTTAGTTACGGAGAGGAGGAAAGTGGTCGGTTTTCTTAAGGAGAGAGCTCATGAATGGAGTCAAATGTTCAGTGTCTTCACAAATAATGCGAGAAGGGAGGTATAGAATGAAGTTACAATTCTTGCTTGTGTACTAAATCATTCGTGGTAGTAAAAGCACAAGCTGCTTGAAGAGAGTTGCAGAAGGAATTCACCATACCGAGACACAATGCACTGCACTGGCGACAGGTGAATTCTGTGTTGGTGAAGGCAGTGGAGGAACAGGAGCCTGGTATGCTTGCAGAAGAATGGACTTAGAGCTGGATATTGCCATTCAGGAAGAGATCTTGCAATCCTAACAGATAATTAAAGTGTCGGTTCAGTGCATAGTAACAGTCAAAACAGTAAATAAAAGGGCAGGAATTTGTAGGAAGGCAACAGAGAACAGAACAGAAAGCCCAATTGTGCCGCTGGTGTGGTGTGTGGGGGCCATCTCCCCGTTTCTTTCCACCTCAAAAGGCATTTTTTACAGGGGACGATACAGAGAAGGGCAAAAGGACAAGAAAACCCACTCAGTGTCTCTGTGTGAGGAATGATTAACGCGGGTAGGGCTCTGCAACTTGGAAAAAAAGGACAATAGGGGAATAAAAGTCCGATTGGCATAGGAAAAATGAACAGATAATAGTTATTGTTTCCAGTAATGTAAGAACTAAAGGGCACGAAATGAAATAATCAGATAGCAAGTTCAAAATAAAAGATAGTTTTCACACACTATAAAATTAAAACTATGAAACTAATTGCTACACATGATATTTCCCATCCCGAAAGTCTACAGAAATTCAGAAATTTAGTTCGTTAAACACAAAGGTATCACTTCTGCCGCAGGAGGGATCTGACTCTGATCTGCAGATACCTGGAATTTCGGAGAGTACATCAGAAAAGTGCCATTACATGCCTCCTCTATTTTGATGTTCTTCCCTGGGCACCTGCTGCTGGCTGCTGTCAGAGCAGTGGGTGGGGGGACCTTTGGTCTGCCCCAGGGTGGAGGGTCCTATAACGCCAGAGGGGTCTAGAGCTGGATTTTCTTGGGGTGGGTAAAGTAGCTTTTAGTTTTAGTATTTTAGTATGTGCTACCCACAGCCTTTTCAGAGTGCCCTGTGGGGTGGGTAAGGCAGCTCAGCATGCATTTGGACTGCCACTACAGAGGACAGCCCGCGCCTCCTCCTGTCCCTGGCTGATCCTGCGAGGAAACGAATCCGCCACCAGCTCACCCCAGATGAGTACTTTTGTGGTGGTTCAGTTTGTGGCTGCACGGTTGCTCGACGTGCCTCTGCAGAGGAGGGAGAGCAGATCCCCCCCACGCACCCCCGGCAGCATCCCACAGTGACACTGGGTTAGTCATCGGGCAGACACACACGGTCCATTCTGTTCTACAAAAATCAAACCAAATGACTGATCAGAGATTGTCTTTAATGTATCTTCTAGAGGAGCTGTGTGGGGTTTGATCCCATTTTTCTTTGGCAGTTCAGCTGGTTTTTGCCCTGCAGGCAGGGGTTTGACAGGGCAGAGAGCTTGTGCTCTGTCTGATTAAAAGCGTGAAGACATCACTTGCAGGTCCCAGGATCATCAGCACTTCAGTGTCACTTCTGTTTGCTGGGTTGTTGGGGTTTTTTTTAATGATTTGTGCCAAGAAAAATGTGTGGGGCTGTGTATAAACACCTTATAATATGTAGAAGCTTGTTTTTACTGTGCTGTCCAACAAGTGTCCTTGTAGCAAGAAATAAAAGGGAAGTTTGGGGATTCAAAAGAGAATTCCTAGCAGACTCCTGTGCAATGCAGCACAGTCTGGGGTTTTGTGTGGAGATGGCATTAGTATTGCAGGGCGATGTTTGGTCTGAGGCAGTGCTGGGGGAAAAAACATGTGATTTCAGTGGGTGTTGAGAGGTCTGCGTGCAGAAATGCCGCCGGGGTTTTGTGAACGTGTCCCTGGAGGAGGCAGTCCCCAGTTAAAGGGCGAGCTCAGTTTGCAACGTTGCTGCGCCGAGCAACGCAGTTTGCAGGTAAAGAATGAACCACAAAGATTATGGTGCTTTCCAAACCATAAATGTAGGGCTGTGTACACGTGCAGGCTGCGGCAAGGTTTGTGCTCTGCTGATGGGAGCAGCTCCTGCCTTTGCTTCCAGCGCGTGAACTGACGCAGCTTCGCTGCAGAATGATGCAGATGTAAAGGTGGTAAATGCTGGCCCATGCTGAATGAGCGAGGTTGTGCTCTGGCTGGGTCAGTCCCAGTGAAAGCTGGACTGTTTGGGTGCTTCTCTGCTTCATTCCCTATTTTCTGGAGCAGCTGGATCAAGTTTGTAATTTGAGTGGGAAAAAATCTCAGTCCTCTTTCCCTGGGAGCAGCCTTAACACTTCAGCTGCTTGTGCCCTAAATAATGATACAGCATTTGCCTGTGAAGCAAGAGAAGTTTTAATAGCCATGCAAAAAATACCTGCTGCTGGAATTTTAACCGGTATAATATAACAAAGATAGACCGATAATGCGAACAGTGTTGTAATACAAGGAACTCCCAGCTCCCATCCAAATAGTCTTTCCCTTTGAATTGCGGTCATTTGAATATAGATTGAAATTGCATCAAGCTGCTTTAATGAAAAACAAATGTACTCCTTGGCTTGCTGCGCTGAGACGTCCGGGCGCTTTGGGAGCGGTCTGGGCGGCGCGGGCGGCTGCGGGCACAGCGCGGCCGGGGCCGGGCAGCCAGGTTTTTGCTTCTTTTCTGGAACTTCCTCCCTAAGGGCACCCCATGATGTCAGCCAGCCGTCAGCCCGCCGCGGCCAGGCTGAGCGCGCCGCTGGCAGTTCCCAGCCGGACTTGGCCTCGGAGGCACAAGCTGGGAGCCGAAGGCAGTGAACAGGCTGTTTCTCCACACTGTGGGGTAGCTCGGAGCCTTTTGTGATCCTCCGCCAGCCCTTTGGGACTGAGCATCACCCGTTAGACATCCAACCCCTGCCCTGGGGTCGAGTCTGACCGGCAGCATGGTAGCCAGGGGGGGAATGGCACGGTTTTGGAGTCTGGAGAGCCTTCAGATGGGTACATGTGAGTAGAACATGCTCTCTCTCTCTCTCTCTCTCTCTCCTTTAAACAGTGTTTTTAGATTGAACTGATAAACTGTGGCAGTCAGGGAGCCTGATTCTGATCACGCTTATACCGTGTCATCCACGGGAGCTTGCAGCCTTACACCGGTGACAAAGCTGCTGGGAGATGAGAATCGGTGCCAGGCTGTCTTTTGCATCCCGTTGGGGCGATCAGGAAAGCCCACCCCTACCTCTGATATTTCTGTCTGTAAACAACAGAGGAGTAGATGCAGAATGCAAGTGACTGATTTTTGCATGAGTAACTACGAAGACCATGTAAGCTTGTTGGTTTGGCACAGAATAACAAACAGTTATCGGTCCCAAAATTGCAGTCATTTTTCATCTGGAGCCAAATGAATTAGGTTATTTTGATGTGGCGTTGTTACTGGAACAAACCGACAGGCAGTACTGATAGTACAGTGGAGACATATAAAGGATCACTGGGATTAATTTTTTTTGTGTTGCTTTATAAGCTAAAAATTGATTTAATGAATTATTTATTTGCAGATTTTTTTAATAAAGCCGTTTCAGTGAGTTTCACAAGATGTATTTTAAAAGTTTATAATTGCTCAGATTTGTAAGTCTGTAGGGAAAAAAAAATTCCTTTTTTTAAATGGGGATTCTGCCTCCTCCCTGGTTAGGCAGATTATACCATTAATGTGAGTATATATTTAAAATGCTGGGGACTAGAAGAGAGTGGTTGAAAAACTGTGTTGTGTTATATCAAGACTATGCCATATTTTTACACTTTTAAAGGAAAGAAAAATCTTCCAGGCTTTTTAGTGAATCTGTGCAGTGATCAGCTTTGATCTCTCTTGCCAATTAATATGCAAATGACCACAGGTGCCAGTGACGGTATGCGCACCCTTAAGGAGGGTGTTTCTCCCTGTAAGGTAAATCATGGGTGGGCAACGGAGTCCCTGTGAGCTGCGTAGGTGTGCGGAGTAAGGCCAGGAGTCATCCCTTGGCGACTCTCACCCACCCGGAGCCCAGAGCTCATCAGGCAGGCGGTGCCCAGGCTTGAAGCAGCGCCGAGAAGAGGCAGGACCAGAGCCCTGCTGCTGGGTGGAATTGGCAGGTTCCATAACTCCACTTAAAGGTCCCTTCTCAGGCACTCAGGAGTGAGAGAGATGCTCTGCAGGCTGCAGGGCAATTTATCTGGGCCACAGTAACCATTAGAAAAGCAGTTCAGTGCCAGCAGCCCATTCTGAATTTTTTTTTTTTAATTGGATTTTTGAGCGCTGTATGATCTCCAGACTCTCTAGTTATTCACAGCTTGGGCCTGCCATAGGAATAAATCTTTAGGGATAAATTAAGAAGGACCAGAGAAGGCAGTCAAGCACTGGGCCACTGGTCATGAACGCTTCTTGGTTACTAGCTCATCCCCTGATCTGTGTGAATGTTATAGCTGGCTTTCAAAGGCAAACCTGCTCTGAAAGGGTCTAGCACTGAGCAGTGTGGACATGGGTCCGTCAGTATTAGTTGGTCCCGTTCATCTGCCAGTATGGAGATGATCACGAAAAGCATCTACCACCCAGCGATGTAGCCCCAAATGGGTTTTACAGTTTTACACAGTAACTGCATGTTTATATGTGCATAATGACAGTCACTTAAATGATGTTTCTCTTGGTTTATGTGACTGTGTAATAAGATGAAGCCCATTTTAGTTCTGCCCTCTATTTCTTTACAAAGCTGCCTCTTTGGTCAGAAAATGTACACTTGTCAAACCAAGAATTTTTTGTGATTTGGGGCAATTAGAACAAGTTTTTTCTCTGGCAGTTACACCGTGTCCCCTCGGGCCACCCTGTAGTTCCCCCGTGTGGGAGAGGTGTCGGCAGCCGGCTCAGAGCTGGGGCTGTGGCATGGGCTGCCCACCCCTCTCATGGCTGGGTGGGCACCGAGGTGTCCGGTCCCTGCAGGGGATGTGACGATGTGACAGCCCCAAGCCTGGGGGGAGCTCAGCATTGAGACTTCCCTTCTGGCCTCCAGGCCATTTGAGATTCCCTCTGGGTTAAAAAAATAAATAAGTAATGGTTGCAGTGCTATTTTTCGCGCACCAAAAAGGAGATTTTCTCAAGTTTCATCAGCTGCTAAATGAGAAGAATCTGAAGAAGAGCAAAAGGTACTTAATGGCGGAAAAGCTGTTTTCCTGAAGGCTCTGCTGCCCGCAGCTTCTGCTGTTGTTGTTATATTCGTGACAACAAAGGCAACTTCTCAGTGATTCCTCTTGCATTGTTTTTTTGTGTGGGGGGGGAAATCATAAAAATGATGAAGCAAACAGCTGTTGCACCTTTGTTTTAGCTGCTGCAGATGGTGGGACTGAGTCTTCGGCCTTAGTGGATGACAATGGCAGTGAGGAAGATTACAGTTACGAGGAGCTCTGCCAAGCCACTCCCAGGTACCTGCAGCCCGGAGGGGAACAGCTAGCAATTAATGAGGTAACGTCCTGGGCTTTGCATTGCTCTTAATAACGGGGAGGGGGGGTGTGCATGTGTTTTGCACAGGTCTGAGGTTTCATGTTAATCAAAAATGCAATGGCGGTAGCCAGCATAGTGAAGAACCCAGCAGCCATGGTGTCCTGTCTCTGGCAGAGCCCACGAGCAGATGCCAAGGCAGGAGCACAGTGACTGGTACTTCACTGGGGGTGTAACTGGTTAGCCTGTGTAACTGCTCAGCCTGTGTAACTGCTCTGGAGCAGGACTCTAATTGTTCCCACTAATAAATAGAATTACAGAATGGTTTAGGTCGGAAGGGACCTTGAAGATCATCTAGTTCCAACTCCCCTGCCATAGGTAGGGACGCCTCCCACTAGACCAGGTAATAGACGCATAGATTTCTAAAAATCCAGAATTTTAATTTTATCCTGTACTAGGAGTAATCACGGGCACTCTAGTGAGGTATTTTGTTTGATCTCTTAGTCATTTATAAACAGTTTGTTGTTTATCTTTTGTCCTTCACAACCTCATTTTCTTCCCACCTCAGCTGATAAGTGATGGCAGCATTGTCTATGCAGAAGCTCTCTGGGACCATGTGACTATGGATGATCAAGAGCTGGGCTTCAAAGCTGGAGATGTCATTAGAGTTCTAGAAGCTTCCAACAAAGATTGGTGGTGGGGAAGAAATGAGGACAAGGAAGCCTGGTTTCCAGCTAGCTTCGTCAGGGTGAGTAATTCTTGCTTTTGCACCATTGTTACGCAAGATTCCTAGCAGAGTGCAACAGCAACGGTCATGGCATTACTTTTAAGTGAAGGGCCTGATCCTCAGCATCTTTGTATCTAAACGTCAGTGGTGTAACTCCTATTGACCTCACAAGGGAAAAAGCAATAGAGAATCACACCCCAAGATCCCTTAGCTCCTCCGACACCTTTTACTCTGGCTTCTTACTTTGTGTGGTCCTTTTGTAACCAAAGGAATTTCTGAAGCAGAAATGAGGGCAGCAGAAAGCTCAACCAGGAGCAATCAGTGTATGCAGAGAGGATGCAGCAGTTTTCATGAGGAGTGAGGACAGCTATGCTGCAGAGATTTCTTGGTAAAATAGGGCTTAATTTATTATCACAACATTGTGTGGGAATCTGGTTCACAGTCTGAACTCCCCAGTCAGAACTCAGCCAGATTAATGACAGTATAACTCTCGAATTGTATAAAATTGAACTATGTTTTAGAAATAAATTGGAAGAACTCTTTGAGAGCCTGGAATGAAGCTTGGGCCACACTGTGGGAAGTATTACACAAAGTGGAAGAGATGGTTCCTGCCTTTGCCCTTCCTAGACCTCCAGCTAACATGGGCAATCAGACAAAAGTGCTGTTTTCCATGTCATACAGATGGGGAACTGGGGCAGAGGGAAACTATTTAGAAGTGTTTGAGTTGTCGACTTTTGTGATTTTTACCCATATGCTGGCTTGGCCAAAATAACACATAAACTATTAGTAAGGGTCAGAAAGAAGCTTGATTCTGAAAAATACACAGGCAACACAACGTGGTGTCTCCCAGATACTGTGAGCAGAAAACTGTATTTAACCAGACAGAAATCTCAGCACTTTATATGAATATGCAGTGGGTACAATGAGATAAATCCTGTTCTGAAACCCTTTCTATAAGGTAAGAATGGGAACATTTCTGTGGCAAGCCCTCTCTTAATTGTAAGAAGTTTGTAACAGTTTTATCGCATTTTGTAAAAGTTTGCTGCTTTACTCTGGTTTGCTTTGTTTGTTCTGGCTGCAGCTGCGAGTTAATCAGGAAGAAGTGCCAGAAAATTGTAGTAGTATCCAGGATGAAGAACAAGATGCAGATATTAGCAAACATCGTCAGAAAATAGCTGAAAACAAGGATCAGATGAGAACCAACGTTATACAGGAAATTATGAACACAGAACGAGTCTATATCAAGCATCTCAAGGACATCTGTGAGGTACATGCTTTAACCTGAGGGCATTCTGCTGACCTAATGTGAACAAAACGTCCCATATAAGTTGAGCACCGGGTTGGTTTCTTATACCAAAATATTCCCAATTGCACTTGTGTGGCTGTCAGTCAGACCCTTCTTGTGTCGTCTTATGGCTTTCCTCTGTACCGACTGCCGCAAGGCACCACTTCCTTTTTTTTTTCAAAAAAACATTCCACTTTTGACATGGAAAAAGTGCTTTGCTTATCTGACCTCTATTTCCATAGTAATTAGAGAACGAAGTCCAGTTTATTTAGAACTTTTTACCATTTGGTTTAGATAAAAAACTTTCAGTAACTTTAATAAAATTGATTACAGTTCAGGGACGAAAGTTTTTGAAAGTAACTTGCAAAGAGAATGTTTGCTGGGTGAGATTTTTTTTTTATTTTCTCCAACAAAGAGGTTTTTGCTGGATGCTTAGAAGAAGTCTTTAAAGGTGTCTTAGAACTACCTTACTTGTTTGAACCATAAAATGTGGGGCTTTCTCTGTTTTTTGTTCAAATTTTGTTGAAGGCCCACACTTGGACAAGAAGCTTCTTAGTACTTTACACTGAAGTTTGCCTCTCCTGACATGGACTGTGACGCATTTGACCTGTATTTGACTTGTATTTGTGGTTAGCATCTGGAAGGGTGCTAAGCAACCTACCAAAATATTCTCTGTACCCTTAGTTTGCTAGATCTCTCTCTGCATTTGTCGTGTTGTCATCCCTTAGTCCACCACTCATTAGATTCTCTCATGGACAACAAAGTAGACAAGACAGCAGCGTTTTGTTGTTTTTGTTTTTGTTTCTTTTTTTTGTTAGATCAGGCCTTTTTTATGCATTTCGAAGAAAGAAAAAAGGGAAAAGAAAAAGATAAAAATTGGTTGCTAATTAGCTAATTTTAAAACATTAAACATAAGTTTTGTCATTTAGATTCACTGTTTACTTAAGCTAGTAAGCTTGACTGTGTGCCTAAAAGATCAGGGAGGAATTTGTACATGCAGCTGTGTTGCTGCCACAGTTAGATGAGTTTGAGTTCTAGGACATGACTTTCATATTTTACTGGCCTATTAATTCTTAGACTGATATGAATAACTAATTTTCTCTAATACATATGTTCTATACCTCTTTTTTTAAATGTGGCATGCCTCTGAGTTTAGTAGAAGAGAGCAAACACACGTTTTCCAAGTAGAGAAGTGATGCTTCATGTTCGATGTGCAGGGTAGAGATGGGCTTCTTCTCTATTCAGTGAAATCTGTAGGGCAGGAGTTAAGGCTGAAAATACACTCACATAAGATTTAAGCCAGAAAAGCTACTGCAGATAGTAATGCAATTTTGCAAGCTCTGCACTAGAATGAATCACCAGGGCTGGTGCTGTCAGGATGATGAAGCTGGAGTATACTCAGAAAAACATTATACATTCAAGAAGTGTCTGCAGTCCTCAGTACAAGAGCTGCACAGGAATTAGTTTTCCTTGTTGGAATTATCCTCCTAACAGTTGTAAATGCGGTAGCTGGCTTGCAGCATAGCCACTGTACAGCTCTCAGAGCAGATGGCTGTGGAGGAGACAGGAATATTCATAACAGTGCCAGCAAAATTCAGGGTTGCTTCCTGGTAAACCTCACCGGAGCAATCGCAAGGCTTTTCACAGCTGTCTGCTCCCAAAGCAATTTGGGGGAAACCTGCCTGAAAGCAGCCAAACAGAGAAGCCTGGCAGATAAGCCCTGCCATACCAGTTAACCTTCACACTCATCTGTATCCCGGCGCCGTAGCTGATAGGAGAGTGTGAGCACAGCAGCTATTCCTGGATATTCAGCCCCTGCAGTGTATCCTCCTTGCCACACTCAGCTGTGTGGGACAGGTACCCGGGGATGTGTGGCTCTGCGTGGCAGCTGCTACTGCGTGTTTCTGCCCTAAGAGGCCCCCGATCATACCTTTCCTGCTTAGTTAAGCGAATGCTGATGCGATCTGATGTTGGTTATGGAATTTGCTCTGAGGGTGTTTTAAAACTGAAGGACTCAGTTGTGTGTCTACTTAACACTGGATATGAATAAAGTGCCCTGGACCTCGTGATGTTCTTACAAGTAAAGAGAAAAAAACTGGAAAAGTGATTGTATTTTTATGTATGGTCTTGCCAATACTGTTACCTCCTGCCAATGCCATATGGATTTTACCAAACAGCAGCATTCTGAATGCATTATAATAAGTTCTTTATTTTGCTTCTCTGGCTTAGACTGTGCCTGCTTACCTACTGGTTAAGGAACCAGTACTTCAGCCCTGGTAGAAATTGTCTTTGTATTCATTGTTTTAGTGTTTGTTCTTACCCGCATAGAGAAGAACTGGTGTGGCACAGAGAAATTGCTACGAAAAAGCATGGTAGCTAAAGCAGTCGCTGTCTAAGGCATGGAGCCTTACTGCGGGCTCGCCTCCAGCATGGCGAGTAGTTGTAACAAGGAGATGCGAATGGGCTCCACACATTCTGCAGGTTTCTGGTTCCCTGATTCATCTACGGTACTGTGAGACAGAAGGTGGACTGCAGAAATCAATATGTAGACATTTCAGATGCAAATCTGCAACTGCACGTCCGTGTGTGTGTCTGTGGCTGGGAAACCACTCACCTGCCCGTAGCTCACAGGGGATTTGTCAGCTCAAATGGGCTTGTTCAGGGTAGAACCTGTTTTCACATCTTCAGACTAAAGAGGCTTTTTAATTTATTTCCAGGGTTATATTCGGCAGTGTCGCAAACACACAGGAATGTTCACCGCAGCTCAGTTAAGCACCATTTTTGGAAATATTGAGGATATTTACAAGTTCCAGAGGAAGTTTCTGAAGGATCTTGAGAAACAGTACAACAAAGAAGAACCTCATCTCAGTGAAATAGGATCATGTTTTCTTCAACATGTACGTTGCAAAAGTCAATTTTATTTATGAAATTAACAAAATATGATAAGAAAATGCTAAGTTACCATGATAGAATGGGATTTTAGTAACAAGTGCTTATCAAATACTCAACTATGTATAGATAGCATTTTAGAATGTAAAATAATTTACAATTAAAGGATTATTTAAATGTTTCAGATTTCTCCTCATCTTTAGCAAGCATGTAACTTTGTACAAAATTTCATGTTTCCTTTTCAAAACCGTAAAGATCACAGATGAGCTGGACTATTTGCAGTGATGTTGTACTGGACATGCAAAAACTTCCTAAAGACAATAAGAAAAGAAGGTGGTGGGGAGAGAGGCTGTGAGTTTGTGATAGACGCTTGCTAAGCCTGTAGCTGTCTTCCACAAAGAAAAGTACTTTTTAAAGTGGGTTAGATAATCCTGACTCAATGGAGGCCTCTCTTTCTGTGTTCTTACAAAGAAAGTAGGTAGTTTTGACAGTTACAAAGTAGATTTCTGCATAGTTTCAAGGCTGATCAGCCAGGAAACAATATAGGAAATGGATTAGTTAATTAGATATAATAGATGTTACACAAATATCTTTCCTCCTGTATAGGCAAATACTTTAGTTAAAGCTTTGACTTTTTTCTTTTTTTTTTTTTTAATAGCAAGAAGGCTTTGCTATTTATTCAGAGTATTGTAACAACCATCCCAGTGCCTGCATTGAACTTTCCAAACTAATGAAACAGGGCAAGTACCGCCACTTCTTTGAGGCCTGTCGCTTGCTTCAGCAGATGATTGACATTGCCATTGATGGTTTTCTTCTCACGCCCGTTCAGAAAATCTGCAAATACCCTCTGCAGCTTGCAGAACTGCTCAAGTACACCACTCAGGAGCACAGGTGAGAGAATTAAAAAACAAATCTTATAATAGTAATAACACCTAATTACTCAAGTTTTCTGGGTGACACAACACTGAGACTTTTGAGATCAGGAACAAAACTCCCACTGGCTGCTGTAGTCAGGAGCTCCTTACGTGATGGGCATCTTCGGAACCATCACAAATATTAACAAAAACAGTATCTGAAAATGCAGCACAGGGACTGACAGGATGCAAGACAATGACAAATAAGTGAAGGAGGGAGAACAAAAAGATGAAGATGCTGAAGTAGGATGCAAGGAGGGATGTGTAAATGAGAGTGAAAAAAGCCAGTGTATCCAAGAAATGAAGGAGAAGAAAATCCATGGAAGAAAGGGGGAAGCTCCCTAAATGTTGTGGACACAAGAAAAGGTAAAGAAGGCCTTAGAAAAAAATGCAGTCTGAGCAAGTTTGGAAGTAATGTTTTTTAGAAACTTATTAGTAATAAACATTGCCTTTGATTGCAATCAAGTCCAGATACTAGATTTTCAGCTGGGATAAATAAGAACTGAAGTTGCAGGTTATTAGCCTTTCTAGTATACCCCTGAGCTGATTAAATCTTTGACTAAATTAAGATTTTATCTTTAAATGTCTGCCTTTTTACCTTGTACAACTGCAAGAAAAATGTTCCATTGTGACCCCTGTGCTAAAAGTCCAAATACATCCTGAGGCAGTGCTTCCTTGTCCAAAGTCTGCGCTTTAACCTTGAGAAAACTCCCCTTGGAGACCACAGGATTTTTGCCAGGGGCAAAATATAGGGGATGAGAAGTACTAACATTCAGGTGTGAAATGCCTTCATTCAGTTCTGTGACTACCTGGAAAGCCCTGCAATAACAATTACTAACATAGGCAATCTTTTTCACTGCTACTAATTTTAGAAAGAGTATTCTGTGAGCTATTAAACGTGCAGATGAAGTGACAGCAAAGTCTTGCCACCTTCCACCCGTAGTACCTGTTTTCTTCTTCTGTGGCACAACATCCAGAGATGCCTCCAAGCACAGACAGGCGCCTGGTGTACAGAGATGCTCACGAACAGGCAGGCCTACATCCACACGGAGCCTTGGTAAAGCTCCAGCCAACCGGGTTTTTTTGGTAGCTTTTTGCTTTGTTTTCATGAAAAGTTTGAAGATCCGATATGCACAGCCTGCTGTGAAGGCCACAAGTTATGCAGCAAATGTGGAATAATGTATGCACCATCAAAGAAAGAAGGAACTGAGATAAGGAAGGGCAAGAGTAGCACCGTGGATATCGTGCGGTCACCCTGTGGGACATCTCCCTGACCTTAGTAGGATCCTGTTATTGTTAATCTCACTTTTTGTATACAGTGTGGCAGAAAGAGTTTCAATAGATATAAATAGAGAGAGGAGTGTAACACGCAGATTTAGAAGGGAAGTGCATCCATCAGCAGCAGCCGATGAAAATAGGAACTGAGACAGAAGCAGATAAAAAGGACAGCGAGGCTGACCCCTTTGCAGGATTTATTTCTGGCTCGTACTGTTTTCTACCTCTGGCTCCTTTTTCTGCAAGAGGCGTGCTGATAAAGGAGGGAAAGCAGCTGCTCTGCTGGGATTCTAAGTCAAGAAATAAGTCTGTTCCATTCTACCTTCTCAGAGACTCCTTTCGAGGAAGGTGAAGGAGTGATGGGTGCTACTCAAAGGGGAAGGGAAACCTGCCTAGAGCTTGGGGGCATTCATAAGCATATGGGGAGCTCAGGGAAAGAAGGAGGGGAGCAGAGCAATGGAAGAAGGACAGGAGGCTTACATTTGACCTGGAGCGGGCAGGGGCAGGTGACCGCCTTGGCTCTTACACACTTGTTCCATGGAAACCGGTCACTTTGTCAGCATTGTCTCCTTTAATCCCTTTCTTCACTGCCCACGTTCTTGGGTCCCCCGCTTACCCTGTTTGAGGTTGCTTTCAGTATTTTTGTTGCCCATATAGCATTCTCCGTTAGTGTTCATCCATCCAGCTGCTGGGAACAAGAAGGAGAAAATACAGTTGTTAAACACAATTAAAGGAATGCCCTTCTCAATAAAATCCCACTAAAATCTTGCTTAAAAACAAATTCCTTCGGTGAAATGTAGGTATCACTGAGGTCAATGGGAGTTCTGCCATTGTTTTCAGTAGAGGCAGTATTGCAATTCATTAATCTACCTCCTCTGCCTCCTTCCACCAGTTTAATTATTTCCTCCTGGACAAAGCCTAGCAGTACGGCAGCACTGAATTGTACAGACTACTATGTGAGGTTCAGGATAGCTGAGAATCAGGCTTCTCTTATTTAGTACCCTAAGTAGAGGGTTAAATGGGTAATGCGGGCTAATGTTTCAAGCACTGTGTCACATGTGCCTACACTTCACAGTGATTATAACAACATAAAAGCTGCATATGAGGCTATGAAGAACGTAGCGTGCCTGATCAATGAGCGAAAACGAAGACTAGAAAGCATAGACAAGATTGCACGTTGGCAAGTCTCTATCGTAGACTGGGAGGTAAGTGTCAGCCTGTCCCTTTCCTGGGCAAAGGTACTGTGTACAGTACTTCATGTCCTCTACAGGATATGTCTTTCTGCATAGTAGGTAGTTTATGGTGTCTACTTTTCAACTGGTCATTGCTCAGTTAAAAGTCCAATTGCTTCATTTGCAGTGATTCTGTTACTGATTACCTTGTTTATAAATCAGGAAGAGCAGCGTGTATTAACATGGGCACTTGTAGAGCAGAACCACATTCATTGAGTTCGCCTGTACAAGATTATCTACATTCTATGACATTTTCAAATCTAATAATAAAAATAATAGAAAACCGAATAAACCTAAGACTTGATTATAAAGTGAGACTGGTTAGACACACAGTAAGATGTTAAAATATTATTTACTACATACCTATATATCTTCTTAGGGACCAGATGTGTTAGCCAGAAGCTCAGAACTGATCCACTCAGGAGAACTGACCAGAATATCAAAGCAAGGCAAAAGCCAGCAGAGGACTTTCTTCCTTTTTGACCATCAGCTTGTGTTCTGTAAGAAGGACTTACTGAGAAGGGACATCTTGTATTATAAAGATCGTATTGACATGGATGAGATGGAAATTTTGGACACTGAAGATGGCAGAGACAAAGACTTTAACATTAATGTCAAGAATGCTTTTAAGATAATAAATAGAGTGACAGAAGAGATTCATTTGTTCTGTGCAAAAAAACAAGAGGATAAAAAGAGATGGATGGAAGCATGCAAAAGTGAAAGGAGAAGAGTTCAGGAAGACAAGGAAATGGGTGAGTGGAAGGATTTCCTCTCTAAATGGTGGTAAAAACAAGGAGGAATGCTCTTGCTTTTACACTTGTTTATGCTTTGTGCAGATACACACTTTGCCTTCTGGGACTGGTGTCTCTTTCTTACCCGACATGACTTTTAGCTGTGTAAGTGAAGCCTATTCAGGTGTGTTTGCCCTGTCGTTGTGGGCCAAAGGGCAGTTAGCTATGACATCCATGTCACAGCGTAACCCGTGTGATTCTGGCGCATTACAGAGCAGAACGAGATATGAAATATGACAATATGCAATTCACAAATACCAATCAATAATAAAACTCCATCCAAAATCCTAGCACTTCCATATGAATCATTGGTCCAAAACATCTGTTCATAAAGGACACTTCACTATAAAGCCAAGCAGCAAATTATTCTGTGATTCTATGATTCCCTTCCCTTCCCTTCCCTTCCCTTCCCTTCCCTTCCCTTCCCTTCCCTTCCCTTCCCTTCCCTTCCCTTCCCTTCCCTTCCCTTCCCTTCCCTTCCCTTCCCTTCCCTTCCCTTCCCTTCCCTTCCCTTCCCTTCCCTTCCCTTCCCTTCCCTTCCCTTCCCTTCCCTTCCCTTCCCTTCCCTTCCCTTCCCTTCCCTTCCCTTCCCTTCCCTTCCCTTCCCTTCCCTTCCCTTCCCTTCCCTTCCCTTCCCTTCCCTTCCCTTCCCTTTCCCTTTCCCTTTTCCTTTCCCTTTCCCTTTCCCTTTCCCCTTCCCCTTCCCTTTCTTTTTTCTTTTCTTTTTTCTTTTTTTTTTTTTCTTTTCTTTTTTCTTTTCTTTGATTCTAATTGTAGATTTATACTGTCCATATCGTATAATGGCACCTCCTGTGTCCAGGAGACTTGTGCAGTTAGAATAGACTGTTTCAGTTGGAAGGGACCTGCAACAATCATGTAGTCCAACTGCCTGACCAATTCAGGGCTGACCAAGTTAAAGCATGTTATTAAGGGCATTGTCCAAATGCCTCTTGAACACTGACAGGCCTGGGGCATCGACCACCTCTCTAGGAAGCCCGTTCCAGTGTTTGACCACCCTCTTGGTAGAGAAGTGCTTCCTAATGTCCAGTATGAACCTCCCCTGATGGAGCTTCGAGCCATTCCCACGCGTCCTGTCACTGGATACCAGGGAGAAGAGCTCAGCACCTCCCTCTTCACTTCCCCTCCTCAAGAAGCTGTGGAGAGTGATGAGGTCGCCCCTCAGCCTCTTTTTCTCCTAACTAGACAAACCCGAAGTCCTTAGCTGCTCCTCTTAGCAGTTGCATGGTATCATTAGTTACAGACCAAATAATAACACCACAGGACAGTGTACAGAGAAATGAAGCCTAAACTTGAGCGAGCAGGGAAAAAGGTAGCAAATCCTAGGATTAACTTTAGACCCACAGCCTGCGGGACACTCTAAAGGACAGTGTCTTCTGTGTGAGTGTAGATTTAGGATTGTTATTTTAATTTCTTTTTTTGTATAGTTTCATGCTTCCTTTAAGATCAATGACAAAAGCTCCAGCAAAATTTCATTGGCAAAACGTACACAAAGAAGACAGCAATGCTAATAAGAAAAATAGAAATCTTTTTTAATATTCCTAAAGAAGTAATGAAAATATTAGTGCATCTGTGTGTGTTGACTACATGAGAATTTCTCCTTTCTACAACGCTCTTCAGGCTTAGGCTTTGGATGTCAGCAGGTTAAAATTGGAAATGCAGTGAAGTGGATGATATAACTCAGAAATTATTAAAATTTAAACAAGATGCCAAATCTCATATCCCATGTTCACTTAAAACACCTGGTCAGAAGAATAGGAAGACTGAAATAACCCTTAGTTTACAAATGTAAACCTTTTGATCTTAGTGGCTTTCTCTTGTTTGATACTGTTGTAAATACGACGAAAATAAGGCCTCCTCCGTATGTATTGTAGATAGTCCGTAAACTGAAGAAAATGCTTTCACGTTTACCAATTCATACTCTAAAAGCAGTTTTAACTCTTCCCCATTGCACCAGCTGTTGCAGTTAACGCCAGTCGTCTCAAGTCTAGAGTAAATAATGAAGCAGCCACAGCTAAACTTTCCTCACACTCTCCAGGCTTTTCAGAACCAACTGTTCTCCTGCGCTGAACATCGCGGTGTGACTTTATGATCCTGTTGGACACAACACTGATGGCTTTCATGAGTTGCTCTGTGTAGAGCTTGTTCAGTCACCTTCTGCTCACGGGGATGGGTGGTGGCTGCCTTTCCTAATTCACCTAAACCAAACTCTAAAATAAAGTGGATATTGCAAAAGGGTGAAGGTGATCAGAAGGTAATAAAGCAGTGCAGAGGATCTGATGATGAGTGTCCAAACAATCCCTCTTAAAACAAAGTTACAGAAGGCCTCCAGTCCAGCATACAATGAGAACAGTAGTACAGTCATATGGAAGGACAATATGGAATAAATCACAGCTCGTGCACTTTTGTGAGCAGGCCTGAGCAAAAGAAGATAAAATGTGAACATATTCCATTCCGGTCCTTTTTGAGGAGCACTCCTGAGCTCTTCAAACCTGTATCTACACCTCCTCCTGCAGTGGTTGCTTTATGGACCACTGGGAGACTATGTTGAGCGGGCTAAATGCTGTATGTTAGGATGCATCTGAGGCTCACACTAGTGCTTGCCCTGGGCAGCAGCAGGTCTGTCTTGTGCAGGTAGTGGGGCGTTACCATTCCTTCTAAGTGACACTGCTGCAGAAATCCCCAAGCATGAGGAAACTGCAAAGGTGTAGCAGCTGCAGCTCTAAATGTCATTATTTATTTTACGGGGACCTCATGAAAATCAAAATGATGTTCAAAAGAGTAACCATTCAACAGTGGTGACAGTGAGAACGATGAGATTTGTCGTAATAGCACTAGCCCTTATTTAGGGCTGGGTCACAAATTCCCATGGTGCTGAGCGCAAGGGTTGCAGAGGGCCCATTGTGCTTGCTGCCCTTCAGGCACTGTGCAATATAGTGAAGAAAATTCAGTATAACGAGAGACTGTATTTTTGATAATGGCACATAGGCACAGGCAGTCTTTTCTGCCCATAGAACAGCTAGCCTTCTGGAAACTTGCTTTTCAAATGTCACAACTCATTCCAATGTACCTGTTTTGGCAGAGGTATCATGAACCAGAGGAAAGATAGTTGAGCTGTAATAGCTAATGTCCATCTGGTCTTGTGAGTCACAGTGACTTGAATGTTTTCTCCGTTACCCAGAAGACTGCTACTTTTCTAAAATTTCTTTTTTTTTTTTTTTGCCATAATTGAACCTTTAGCCAAAACCAGTGGAAAGGCACCATCATTGTAAACCTCAGGTTTAAATTTATCTTGTTTATTGTGTAAGCTATCT
The DNA here is from genome assembly GCF_000708025.1 of Charadrius vociferus. NCBI lineage: Eukaryota > Metazoa > Chordata > Aves > Charadriiformes > Charadriidae > Charadrius > Charadrius vociferus. The sequence goes on from NW_009649705.1 coordinate 987,576, forward strand.
TGCTGGACTTCACACAAAGCCTCTAATCTAACCACTCAGAGAACAAATACATACCCTTCCAAGCCAGAACTGTAAATGGCATTTTACTTCCATTTTCAAAGACACTTTGGTGCGAGTCACTGTCTTCCAAACCATATCTAGCTTTTCTTAGCTTTTATGAATATATGGGAAGAAAAGGCCACAGCCAGAAAATCCTTCTCCAAACCACTAATAGTCACCCTAAGAAAGCGGCCTGTTCTCTGTTGATGAAATTGCTTTCATTTTTTTAAATCTGTTTCCTTGTTTCTATAATGGAAAAAACCCTGCATAAGAAAATACCTCCCAGTTATGGCTAACTGCTGTTGTATTGAAAGTTAATAGGCTGATTTGTAATAACTTCTTCATAAGTTCAGACTAAAAAAGTACAGGGAATTTTAAAAGTATAGAGAAGTGCAGGAAGATGCAAAATGGAACCAAACCAGGTGCTTCATTTTGACTTTTAATCGCAACTTCTGTGCTATTTATGTGCGTATGAGTGAAATGAGTGACAGCACGTGCACCCTGTTGTCTCCTTGTGCAGTCGTAACATATCTCAACTGTCCATGTATCTCAACTGTCTTGTACACAGGGAGAGGGAACTGGGTGCTTGTGCACGAACTCCGGATGACACCAGTCACTGGTGTCACCTTTCACAGCAGATGCCTGGCACCTCTGTCACTCAGCACAGAGCAGTCATACACCTGTCACGTGGTAGTACATAGCATAGGGTTGACCACATAGTGTAGCATCGTGTAAGTCGTACAAGTATGCAAACAAGTACATGAGAAACCCGGGCTGATGCAGCCACAGCCACCCCACAGCCTGTTTCCGTGTCTGGCAGATTATGTGATACTGTCTCCTCCGAGTGGAGGGAAAGATACCCAAATTTGTACTACTGCAATACCAGCGACGTCAATTTGTTAACCCAAGTTAGCTCAGACTGAGTTAAAAAAGAAACAGATTCTGCAGTTGTCATCTATTACTTGGTGGCTTGTAGCTTTCAGAAGTGTTAATTTACACTTTTTTTTTAATCTCTTGTTAGCTGGACTTACCTATAAAGAGAACTTTTTGTGTGGTTAGTTCCCCAGTGATTGCCACTTGCAGGAACTGGAAGGCAGCTTTTCCCAGTAATCTACAGGCAAATTAATGTTCCTTTTGTTATCTCACTGAAAAAACTATCTTTAAATTTATATGACGAAGTAAAATGTACTTCTAAAAACTTCAGATATATTGTTGTTACGATTTACTAAAAGTTGTTTAAAATATAGTTTACTTATTTGTTTTAATTTAATGTAAACAATTATTAGATACAGTGTTTTTATACCAGTGCCCTAACTTACACTTTGACATAGGAATGGAAATCTCAGAAAACCAGAAGAAACAAGCCATGCAGAATGCCCGTAAGTCAAGGCATGGAAAAATTAAAGGTGGGTGTTCAGAATTGCTTTACATTCTTACTGTGTTCCAGTGTTCTTTATGTTAGGAGATAGCACAATCTGGCTATGGGTGAGTTCGTTAATCTTTTAAAAAATTTTCATGGTTTGCATGGAGTTAAAATAATTTCCATTAACCTGTATATTAATATCAAATTGCAATGCCTTTGTAAACTGTCTACTAAATCAGCTCCCCAATCTCCTTCAGACAGGCAAGTCAGTATTCTCTTTATTAGAGAAGAAACTCAAGAGGCAAGGCAAGAGCTTTATTTCAGAATGTAAGAAAGTGCATGCAGAGATTAAATTAGAAATGAGGGTTACTGATTCCTTCCTTTGCTTTTACTCAAACAGCTCGTTCTTCTTTAGCAATTCTGTGCTTCATTTAAAATATTCTAAAGTTCTTTTTGCAAGCCACGTGTTGCTGTATTTACAATAACACACTCAAAATGGGTCCCTTCTGTCCTAGACTAGAAGGAAGGATTTCTCTGGAAACAGCTTTTTTATTCCTTTTCTATCTCAGAAAATGTGTTGCGATTTTGTCCTTTTCCATCTTAAAGTCAAATTTGGGTAAATCTCCAGTGTGTTGAGAGAATCAATTGAGGAATTGGTACCAGATTAAGTCTGAATTTAGGAGTGAAGGAGTTGATGTTAGGTAGTCCTCTGCTGTCTGGGATTAATATTATTAAAGCATTTTCTCTTTATCAGTCACTAGGTACCTGTAAAATCTGTTCTGGATTTTCAGGGGAGTGGCTGAAAATTGTGATCAGGAGATTCTGTTCAGAATGCACAAAGGTCAAAGTCTGAGAACATTAGCCTGGAAAAATATTTTCCAAATTGAACAAATAACGTTTTTGTTGGTAGCCCTATTTTCCCTAGCTTTATTCTGAGAGTTGCCTAAAATACAAGTGTCTACTGTGTTAAGTCATTCCTTTGAAATTCCAGAATTTACTTGTGCAAGCAATATAGCCAGGCTATGTGAAACTGCTACTTATTTTTTGTAATTCTGTCATGTTATTTTTACTGGTATTATTTTCTTCTTAAGCCAAATCAATGCAACAATTAAAAAGTTTAACATCAGAAAAGATAACCTTCAGTAGTGCTTCCATTCAAGATCAAGGCAAAATTCTTACCGGCTTTATTGACCATTGAATTTGCCCCATGGTCCTGTGCTTAAAGTTTCCCAGTATTAGTTCCTCTGCTAGCTGACTCATACGCTTTGTTCCACTGTTCCTTTTGCAGGTGTAAGCTATAACGGGTGTCCTGTGCCTCCTCCACACCAAAGCCTGCATCCTATTCATCAGCGCCACATCACTGTGCCTACCAGCGTCCCGCAGCAGCAGGTTTTTGCCCTGGCAGAACCCAAGCGGAAGCCATCCCTCTTCTGGCATACCTTCAACAAACTCACTCCCTTTAAAAAGTGAGAGGCCCAGGACCTGGGAAGGACATCGGCACGGAGGGAGGCTTACTCCAGAGAAGGACCTTGGAGACGTGGTTAACTTTATTTGAACTCAATGAATCTCCAGTTTTGGAGGGAAAATCTTGGGCTCCCTTGAGCCAGAAATACAACCTTTGTCTAGAAGAAGAATGAAGTTCCTCAAGACTGCTCTGAAGTCAATGTTGCCAAGTGTCAGCATTGCTGATGAAGAGCAGTCTGCCTACTGACAAAGACGACTTGCTGTTACTCTGAAGCAGCAGTATTTGATCTTTGTTTCTTAGGTATGTTGAAGTAGTGATGGAATCATGCAGGTCATTAAAACATTTCATTTTTCTTAACCTTATGTTAATGGCCAAATTTAGGATAGGGAGGAATCTTTCCTTAGGGATATAGCAGCAAGGAATCTTAGGAGAGTTTTCTCCTTGCTTTTGGAGCACTGAGCAGAGACCACCCATTAATATCAGGTGGAGACGTCCCGTGTGATTAACCAGCTGTTGCAGAATTTAGCGGACCCTAATCCTTCCTGTCCTTTTCTATTAAATTGCCAAATGGCAGGGGAACATCCCGCAAGGCCTTACCATATTCCAGATTGGAACAGGGAAATTTTATTCTGTCATATAGAAACATGAACAGAGTGTGAAACAGACTATAAAGATATGTGCATTTATTGCACACAAGTGGAAGCAAGAGGAGCCCAGGGCATCTCAGATTGATTACTTTCAGTCACAGCAATATACTGCATGCTTTTCAGTATATAGCTTTTATATCACTTTTTGCGCACTTCTTCGCCTGGGAGATGCTTCTTTGTATTTCCAATATGCTTATTTCTTTGTGTAAAAAGTATTTTTTTTTTTATTTTCTAACAGAGATAATGTGAATGTACAAAGTCAGAGTTGAGACAGTACGTGCTGACTGCTGGCTATGTTACATAGTTCTCACGCTTTGTGTTCCTATAGCTTGACTTAGAAAATGGATGAATGATAATGTAAATATATTGAAGTGGTCTGGATCCATGCTTCTTATACACAATTGACAATGGGTTTTGACCAATTATGTCATCACAAAGAAAGAGAAATCCTCACTGGAAGGGACAGAGAAATTGTGTGGACCAGAGATGGATTTTTGTCTCAGACTCGTCAGTCTGTATCGGAAGGGGAAGAACCTGACTCGATTAAGGTCAGCTCTGGCCAGCATATGCAATACATGATTTGCGTTGCTACGATTTGTCTATGACATGAAGTTGATTTGGGAGAATAACTTTTAAAAAGCCACCAGGAAGAAACAGCTTCTTGATACTTGCAGCACTGATCATTTCTGTTTGATAGCTCTCATTAAGGATGACAAGACTGCTGGTAATATGGAAGGAAAGAAAGACTCCATATGTTTCAGAACTGATTTACTATGAATGTCTTTATAATACTTTATCCTATGCTGCTGATTGGGGGCATTATCTGATGATAAGGATAGATCCAAGGGTATTCTTTGACAATGGACACAATCAGCTTTGTCATGAATGTGTAATATATGAAGAACAAACAAGGGGCTAGAGGCCAGGCATCTTAACAACTGTGTAAAAAAGCCTTATTTTAAACATGTATTTGTTCCTACTACTATTGTTACCTCTATATTTTTGTTTATCGTCAGTGTTGTGAAGCCCACTAGTTGCTAGATTTTGGGATTTGATAACTTTGTGGCAACTTCTGCAAAGCCCAGGTTTGTGGGTTTGATTTTAGATGACATCTTTTGACAACTGTACATTTCAAATGCCTTGTGTATATAGCTCAGCAATAATACCTAGTCTGGTGACGTTCAGCTGAATTGTTCGCTGCATAGTGAACTTCATTGCTTGCGCTTTCCCATAGCGATGGAAGATGACCTGAAACAGTTAAGAACTGAAAATACGCACTGACATTTTCAACAATTCAGCTTAAACAAAATGCACGGGAAAGTTAATGAAAAAAGCTGGCTGGGTTGTATTTTTCTTTTGCTGATTAAAACAAGCCATTTCTGTTCAGATTTTGTAAAAAGATAATTACAAATGCTCAATTTAAACACAAGGAGCGGAATTCCAAATGCAGGCAGGGATGCATGCCTTTCCCCTTAAATGAATAACCCTTTTGTGTTTCTTCCATACCCATTTTTGTGGGTACTTGCTGCATTCAGGCCTGCAAACCAAAGTGATGCACGTACTGTGGAAGTGGAGATGATGTTTTTCATAATTACATGTTGAAAGACTTGTTCTAGATGAAAAAATGTCTGAAGTTGGATTGCAGTGCTCACCCAGAAACTTTCCCAGATGGACCTGAAGACATTATGAGATCCACACTTACTTACAAATGTGTCTTTGCTAAAACATACTTCCTTCCAGGGCTTGGTTCTGTGGAGTGCTGGGAAAAAAAATTTGGAGGTTTTGGGATGTATCTTCTGACATGTCAGTGTCCATAAAGGCTCTTCCCACATAGTAGTGCTGGTGCCTTAGCCCTAAAAATGAACAGAAATGTTTGCATATGGTTTTGGATGCAGCAGTTTTTTTCTCAAGAATTGAACTTCAGAGAAATGAAAAGCAAATGCTTCATGGTGCAGATTACTCAGGACAGATTTACATATAGTACCCTACATATAGTCATGCTTGTTTTATAATATTCTCTGTGTGTTTCTTCGCAATCTGACCTTGCAACAGATTAAGATAAAATATAACAAGACAGGCCAAATTTAGACTACGCCATGATCTTTTAAACAAATTATAGTTAAATGAAAACACACGATTACGTTATCCAGCAATTAAGACAAATATTTACTTGGGGTTCAGCGTGACTTTAGGGTCTGTGGGGGCAAAAGAGTTGCAACTAAAATGTACAAGTTTCTATTCTAGCAACTCTTGCCCTGATCCTCCTTCTGATGACAAAACTTAAATATGATCAGAAGGGTGTGACGGCAACATCTGTTCTTTTCCTCTCGCTTTTTCATGCTTCAAGTTACTATAAAAAGTTGTAGGGCAACTACTAAGCACATTTGTGCCTCGTTTAGATAAAGCACAGCCAGAGCCTTCCCGATGGCCTGCTGAGCAGATAACCTCAGACTTTATGCATGAGATGCAGGAAAATATAATTGTCCTCAAATGTGTTCCCACTGAGTTAGGAAAATGCCAAACCATAATTGCGTCTAACTCAGAGCATTTGATGTATAAAATAATAAGATTGTTTTACAAGTGGCTCTTGCCATGCTAAATTTCACATTGAGTTTTAGTGGTCAGTGTAATAACGGAGTTCAAAGACAGACTACTCAAATGTTCCACATTTTAGTTGTCTTTTGAAAATAATTATAACAGTTTTGGAGCCAAAGGTCTTTAGCCATAACTAACACAGTACCTTTCTTTGACTGCCTTTCTGCTTTTTTTCTACATGTGTGACATTTGTACGTAGGAGATGCCTTCTGAACGATCTGTAATTTAAAACTATTTGTTGTAAATACTAGGGATGACTTGCATATATATTTTATTTTGACAAGTGTTTTGTAATGTTTTACCTTAACGTACATTGCTTTGTGCATCTTACCATCTGTGTGCTGTTACACATGTTGTAAATGAAGTGTCCTGGCTACAGAGCAGATGAATTGGCTGTTGACAGCTGAAGTACAATGTATAGGACTGCAGTAGCTCGATGTGCATTTCTTCTGAAGTAATCGCATTACAAGGTTTATTTACTCTTGGAACATGGTTGGTCAAATGAATCTATTTTCTGGAAATAAGTACAAACTTACATTCCCATTATTTTTCTCTTATTGTACATGTTTGAATTAAATAATGTACAAAGCTGAAGATCCTCAGCTGTGTCTTATAAAACTTTATTGTGCAGTTTTAAAACTGTTGTGGGATTTTTTTTATTTATTTATTGTCTACAGAGTATCCGCTGTGATGCAAATGTGTATCAACTGTCATATGTATTTTACTATTTTAAAGCAAAAAAGGTCACACCCTCTTCTCTTGGTTTTCCAGTAACAGCTACAGTACTTCCCAGCACAAGTTTGTTTTAACAACTACTAAACCCGATTCGGGGATTGAAGCCTTCATTGCTCAGGCAAACCCCATCCTTGTTACTGTCCCAGCATCTGCCATGCTTCACCTTGTCTTGGCAGATAGCTCCCACAGTACCTCTTGGAAGTAAATGCAAATGCAGCTTCTGTATTAATAAAGCTCCTGCTCACAGAGGGTGGTGACTTAAGTACTGTAGTTTAGATAAGGAGGATTAAATTTTATTTTCTTTGAAACAAAAGCAAAACCTTTTGAAAGGGTTCACCCAAAAGGCGTGTTCTGTAAATGTGTGTGAACAGGCTTACCTGCCTGCGTGTTAGAGCAGTGGGCAACGCTGCAGGAGATTCAGCTTACTGCTCTGATTCAGGGAAGTTTTTCGTTATTCTGACAGAGCAGGGGACCGCATCTGAAAGGCGTGAGTATGTCCTTCCTGCTCAAGGCTGTATCAAAAATTATGTTTCGCTGAGACACATTGCTGATATTTTTTAACCAAAAATGCTTTGGTGAGTTCAAATGCTGGCAGAATAGCGGGGTTTGCCGATCCTTTCCCCTTCCTTCCAATGTCCAAGCTCTTATCTCTAGTTCTTGCTTCACCTCAAAGCTGGGAGGTTCCCAGGCCCCCCAAGTGCTGCTGCTGCAGCGGGATGTATGCTGAGTGCTCAGATATCAAAGCAAAAGGCACAGTCTGAGCACTTACAGAGGCAGATCGGATGACGGAAAACATACCTTGAGCAAACACTGGAGGAGGACGTTGTGATCAATGGGCTCTCTAAGGAGCGTGCAATTCATCTGGCCATGGTGAGCTCATTTGTGCATTTCATTTCATGCTCGGGCAGTCAGGCTAAATCCTGTAGATCGTTCCATACCATCAGCTTTTACGTTCCTCAAGAGTTCATCTATCAGGTGGAGCTTTTAGTTCACACAGAAATAGCTCTGCTTTTCTTGGGGGGGGGAGGGGGGGGGGGGTATTTTGGTTTGGTTTTTTTTCTTTTGGTGTTGGGGTTTTTTTAGAGGCTACGTGATGAGCTGTGTTTGGTAACAGAGACAAGGATTTGGGCCTTTTTATGTTACAGTACCAAAGGAGAAGTGAAAAAGTCAGCAATGGAAAACTGCACATTATGTAGCCTGTAAGGAAAGCACACAAATATTTAGTGTTGTTTCTGGATATTTTTCAAAATTCAGTTATTCTAACTAGCTAGAGAACATGTAATTGTGAGAATATGTCAAAACTGTATAAACTGTCAGCACAACATGGTTTTTTTTTTAGTCTTAGGTCTGAGTCAGGTTTCTTCTTGTTTCTGGCACATACAAAATAGGAAGGCAGAAGGCCCAATATATACACTGAAGTGAACTGTCAGCAGGCATCTTCACTAGGTGTAGTTTACCTTGGCCTCCACCTATGACCATACCCCGGACTTTGGACATACTGACTCATGAAGGACTAAAAAAGTGTCTAGAAGGTGTTCTGCTAATAAGATTGGGTATATCTTCTTTTATTAAGCACCCATCTCATGGCCATTACAGCCATATTCGGCTCCTAGCAAACGTAATGAGCCCAACAATCAATCTAAAAATGCCTGCATCTCCTGCCATTCAGATACAATGTTTTTTTGAGAGCAAATGATGAACTGTGTAATTAATTCCAAGGCATTATTCTGTGATGAGACAAGACACACTAGGAAGTTTGTCTTCAATACCATTCCTTCAGCAGTTTTCTTGGTTCTCTGCTAAAAAAGCATCAAACCGGACTAACTGCAGAGTCCATCAAGGTCGATGTAACTAATGAATTATGTCATTCTCGCCTCAGGATTGGGATAGACAGACCGTGACTATTGTCATTGTAAAACTCACAGTCTCTTTTGGGTCAGCGTAAGAGTCCTGCCACCCCAGGAGGCCCTGCCGCTGCCGGTGCCGTGTCCCCAGGAGCCCCCGCTGCCACCGGTGCTGTCCCCCCACAGCCACTGGCTCTCCCAGCACCCTGCAGCCAGGAAGGTTTGTCAATAAATGCAGGTTTTTCACATGGCAGGACAGATCACCGAGGGCACAGCACCAAGCTGGCAGGGTGGGCTATTTTTTAATGACTCAAACTTTTGAAGTGTGAGAGGAGGCCGATGCTGAGCAACCTTAGAAAATTTCAGAGAGTGCCTAACAGACAAAGAGAAAAAGATTGTTTGTCCTGGCTCTCGTTTCTTCTTCTCATTAACACAGCAGCGAGGCTAATTTGGCTACAGAAGTTCATCCAAGGAGAGCAGCTAATTGCGGCACATTGTCCGTCCTGTTCCTCAGCGCAGGATAGATAGAACGTCCCAGATACAAACCAGGGCACCATAACGCTTGCAATATTTTCTTATTACCACAGGGTGGTGGTGAAGACCTTAGTGAAAACTAATCATCGCTCAGTTGTGCTGAGGATACGGTATTTGACATGCAGACCACACATGTCGTACCTTTGCAGTGTGGGAACTCCCTCAGACACTGTTTTCAGTCACTTGCACCAACAGGGGTGAATTAAGGCCACTTCCTATAACACATTAACTCCTGTTATTATTGGTTTTATCCTTGACTGTTTATGATCAGCATTTAAGGAGTTGACGATACGCTCAACTGCTTTACTTTCACTAGTCCTTAGACAGCAGCAGTTTCAGTAGTTTCAAGAAGCTGCAGTTAAGTATCAAGTTATGGCTTCTTCAAATTTAGTTACCAATAATAAATTTAAAAGCACAACGGCTTTGACTGATGTTTGAATGGCTAGATGGGTAGCCTGCGAATCACACATGAAAAGCTCTCTTTGTCATTCAAATTATTTAATTCCACCGCGTAATTTCTTTTCCATAATCACCTAATATTTGTAATGCCATGTTCACAGCATTGTTATTTTTAATGTCTATAGTCTTTTTGTCCCTACTTCCATTGTAAATTGCTTGATAAAGAGACTAACTTTATGACATGTTTTTTGCAGCACAATAATGGAATGAGATGCGCCTTCCATCCTACAAACCAACCAAGCTGTCAAAGGCTAACATTTGTGTAATGTATTTTTATAATGGCACAGGCAAATCAAAGCCTTATTAATCCATTTTAACAATTGTCTTTCACATAACAGTGGTAAAAGCCAAAGTACAGAGCACTTCAGCTTAGTATTGGAATAAGTAGAAAGATTCCAGTTTAAACCTCTGTTTTAATTATTGAACAGCTCTCAAAATTAAATCACTGACCTTTGAAAATTTAGTGACCAAGCAAGTGCTTGTCCTCAAGGCGCATGTTTGGAGCTTGCATTCCTTTACACGAAGCTTTCATACTCTCGTTAAAGATGCCCAAGAACACTGCAAGTACAAAGTGAATGAGGTAAGACCAAAGGTCCTATATATGTGATGATGGTGATGATGATGATGATGATAATATTGCTGTTGTCAGCTTGTGGAGAGGAGTGCATGAATGGGGACTGAATTGTCCATTCCTTAGGCAAGAAATATTCCCTTAGACAACTTGGAATGGAGTTTTCTGTGAGTGGACAAGGACTGTCAGACTTCTCCATGGGGTGCAACATAACCAAACAGAGTCACACAGAGCACTTCTTCCTTTTGCACTCCTCTGGAGCCCTTCCACTAAGGCAGTAAATGTTTACATAGCTCAGAAGTAGCAAACGTTTGATCTATTTTCAACTTTCTTTAGTGCTAACATGCAGCAGCAGACAAAGAGGGATTTTGCTGGTGGGTGATCAAACATCTCTCTGTAGACCATTGGCAAAGGCACCATAAATCACATTTCCAATAACTATTGCAAAACGACAAACTTTTCTGAAGATAGAACAAAAAGATTACGGAATGTGTCCCAAAATTAATGTCTTCCTCTGTAAATGAAGTTAAAAGAATATTTAAATTGAGTCTTGCTAGCAGGGTGTAATTATTCTTAATGAGAACATACTAGTCTCTCTCTACATGGTATTTGTGTGCATTGTTTCATACGACTGAGAAATGGTGGTGAAGAGATTAGACATCATTTTTTCAGTCAATACTAGTCAATATTTCAAAAGGAATACTGATCTTAGTATTAAGTTCTCATTAATTAAGAACCAATTCAAGAGACAGTTATGTAAAATTTACTCATTCTGACTATCACTTTTACCTGTATAACTACTTAACCTATATAACCCAAGGTTCTGTGCATTAGACGGTTATAAATATTAATTCCAAATAAAATGGACATTAATTTTGTTGCTATTTGATTTTTGTTCCTCAGTCTAATATCTTCCCATCAATTGCTCTTGCACTCACTTAAAGCAATTGTGTCCAGAATTAAGTATTAATGTATTTTGGTAGCCTATATTAAAAGATATTATATAGGAGGGACACTCTAATGAAAGGACAAATATAAGCTGGACTTTAAGTAGTACAGTTACATGAAGGGGATGAACCAGACTAAAGACTTGTTTTTGCCAAAAAACTCTCTTACTTGCTCCCTCACATCTTTGCCCTCATCTCACTCTGCTCCAGCTCTGACCTCCTCTGAGGTCATCCAACTTATTAACCCAGTAGATGACTAACTCCAATGAAAAAAAAATAAAAATGTTTGCTTTGTGCTGAATTAGGGGGTTGAATTGCTCTAGCTCACCTCCTGTGGCACCAGAGCCAGCTCCTGGGAGATGAGAGGTACAACAGTGCAGTCACGAGAAGGTGCAGGGAGAAATGTGGATGGAGAAGTGGGCATTAAGACCTCTGCTTCTTCTTGGTTATGAGCTGTTTGACTGGCTCAGTTATATTATTTTTCCCTTAAGAAGCTGTTAGATAGATACTGGGCTATTAATGGCCAACACTGATAAAAGTTTGGAGATCAGAGAGAAGGGTTTCCTGGCAGACTCCAAAGGCATAAGGTGCCATTTGGTAGTAAGTCTTTGAAATTGGAAAGAGGAAGCTGTGGACAGCTTCCGCATGGCTCTGAAAGGCAGCAATGCCCATGAAACAGCTCCTCTTTGGGCACTGTCCTGGCTAAAGGAGTTTACAAAGAGATTTCTGAACAAGGAGAATGCCTATGTGTTATGTAAGCAAAACTAGAGCTCAGAGAAACAGGACATTGTATGAATCCTTGTGTACGAATGCGGGATCACTCATCCTACCTGAAGCATCCCCCAAGACTTGACATTTTGACTGTTGATTTGGGCTCAGGACAGCAATAACGTTATTATTATACTTCCTTGTAGACTTGCTAGACATTGGGGCTTCATGGTTTTGGTTGGAGTAACACAGGTCACTGGAAGTTCTTCAGCATATAGCTGCTGCAACTGTATATTCCTTGCTGAAATTGTTGAAGGGGGGGAAAAAAAAGAGGGAAACAAAAAAGACGATCACTTTTGCCTGAGTTGCCTTTTTATTGTGATCTTGAAATTTGCGTTAAGTTCAGCCAAATCCCTGAAATCTGGGCTTTGTCGATATTTAAATAGAACAGTGTGAAACACTATGGGATGCACTGAGCTGTTGTTTTCTTGCTTGCTGGCTGGATCTCGAGGACATCAAGGGTAGCTCGAAACCTCCCTAGAGCTTTTGTGACTTTCAGCTGCTCACCATCTACCTGCATCAAAATTTCCTTTGCAGAGTCACTTATTTCCACAAGTCATACTGCCTAAGAAAATATGAAACAGAACCTGATGCTCCCAATTACAGGGAATTAAGGAACATTTTAAATTGTATAAAGCTGAGTTAATGTTTCAAATGTATGACGACGTTATGTCTGATACTCCCATTAAATTTTTATTTGAAATAGCACTCAGTAGTCTCTAGGACTGTACTTAATGCTATGTAGATACCTATAAATAAAACAAAACAAAACAACAGACATGATAAAAACCCATTTCCTTTTTTTCCTTCCCCTCCGACCCTGCACTTCCTTCTAAGGTAGACTTAGGCAGATGTACTTTTGCTTTCTTAAATCTTTCAGCCAAAATCATATAACCTATCTAAAGAATGAAAAGCTGGATTATACTGCTGGCTATCATAGTCAGCACAGCAGAAACACAAAAACAGGACGTCTGTACCCAAGGGTATCCTGGCATCCCCGGCAATCCTGGGCACAATGGCATACCTGGTCGTGATGGACGTGACGGTTCAAAAGGCGACAAGGGAGATACAGGTACTATGTTCAGAATAAATTATTTCATGTATCAAATGCAATGGCATTAGTTCCCAAAGTGGTCTGTAGTTACTCTTCATTAACAGGATTATTCTGCCTGGCCTTCGGAAAACATTTCTGACATCTGTCATTTACTTGTATGAAGAAGGATATATAAAGAAAGACCTAATAATGAAAGCAAGATAGCTAATACTATGGAGAGGTCAGGTCCATGGGATAAAAACAAAAGAATAAAGACTTTACCTTCTGTTTTAGGAATATTTTCATGTCTATCTGAAAATTTTAAAGCCTATAAACCTACTCCTACATCTCTAAGATGGCAACTATATCTCTGTAAAGAGCTTCAAGCCCAGTTAAAAAAAAACACCTCAACAACTGATACTTTGTTCAGTGTAATACAAAGTGTACAGTGGTAAGAAGATTTCTCTTTCTTATCTAAATTTTACTCAGACTTGCTTCTGAGTGTGCCTACTTGCTGTAACTCAGGAGCCACTAGAAGGAAGTTCAGGAATGGAGACTATTGAAAAACAGTGTAGGATTCCTGTCTGCTCTAACAGGCTATAATAGAGATTTGTATGTGATATCAAAGACAGAGGTAATCTTCTCAGCATCCTAAAGCTAATAATTCCCATAGTACTTTAAGCCTCAGGATAATGACAGACCTTGCATCAGAGCTGGAATATCAAGGCAAGGGTTGCACAAGGTGATAAATCTGTGGGCATGTGGACATAGAACATATCATCTGAAGTGTCACAACCCCAGAATGCAAAGCACAGGACAAGTGCAAATCTGCTGCTTCAAATTTGTTCACAACATTTTTGAGGGATACTTTTCCCCAACAGGCTTTATATTAGGTTGGCTATTGACTGGCATCATGCAGGTGGCATTATGGCTTAACGCATAAACCTGTCACAAACACTGTTATCGTGGGCCAGGCTAACTCACCTCCACAAATCAGTCCAGATCAAACTCGTATTTATCAGATAAACCCTTCTACTGAGTGCTGATCTTAAGGATTGTGAATCACAGCTCTTTTCAGTGGAGTATATAATCTAGAACATAAACCAAACTAAGGTCAACAGTCTAAAAGAAATTAACTAGAAATGTGCTGAAGTGTTTTACCACATCTTTCAATCTTATGGAAATGTCTGCCTTTAACATAACAGGTTGCTAAGCCTCCTCCACCAGATAAGTATATGCCTCTACATATACATGCTGCAGAATCGGTGCTGAAGGTGTAGTCTGATGTGCGGTTCTTTGATGGCTATGCTGGCACAGGCAGGATGCTCTACCAGATCCTTTTCCTACCTCTCGACTCTTCTCTTATACACCACAACTGCTTGTGTGGCTATACAGTAAACTAGATCAGCTGAAAAAGAACCAGCACTTATAATTTGGGCAATGAAGAGATTCACTGCTTGTAACCTGCCCTGGAGCACTGAAAGACAAGTCTACCCATTTACGCATTTACCTCCGTCATTGTTAAAGAGTTATTTTCAACCCATTTATTTATAAAATGATTTTGAGCTCTCTGTCAAGCAACCACATATGTGCTCTTTCTGCTTCCAGTGCCCTAGCCTGGCTAAAACCAAAACCTTTCAAAATCTAGAAACAAACAAAATAAATTCCATTAGCTTCTTAATAGGCACATACAATTAACTGCCTTCTTTTTCTATATGCAGAGGTCCAAGAAAGTCTGTTAAATGGAAAAGCTAAAGCTTACTTATTTTCATTTATCTTATCAAGGTCCTCACTTTACTCCAGTGAGTTATCACATGATGTCACTAGTTTCTGATAAAGTCCCCAACTTTTTTCCTAAATTAAGCTATTATGATGACTGTACTGAGTATTCTTTGTTTGAACAAATTGGGGTGACAGTACAATTCTTTATAGTGTATGTTTATATTGTATGTACACGCATGTCTGCATTTAAATACATGAGACTTAGTTTTGTTCCTTACCAAGTCAATGAAATCTCAGCAGATGCTGGACTGTGACCACTATGCAGAAAACTGCTTAAGAACTGTTCTCCAGTCCGTATGGCTCGAGAGCTACTCTTGGAATATGGTTGCATCCAAACTGCCAACTCTTTTTTCTTCTGCTAAATTCTGGATGCAAATCCAGCTATTTGATCACATACTTCCCAGTCACCTGTGATGTTACTACAAAAATGACTTCTATAATTGCTCTCTTCAGAGCACTGGAAAAATACGTGTCATGATATATTCAGGGATCAAGAGTGTGAATGCTTTCCTTGGATCTACAGACAGTATTTTTCCATGATAATGTTTCATCACCGTTGGCCAAACCCCTGCAGACCTCTTTTCTTGAGAGGGGAGTTAACCATTGTTTCACTACTAGGCTTCCTCCCACTGGAAAGCTTCTTGCTGAATGTGGCTTCCTCACTCCTTTTCCTGCCTGCTCGTACCTTCCATGGATAGAGGACAAGAGGTTTTCACATTGGTGGTCCTGCCCAGGGTATAGCTCCTCTGCTTATCTCAACAACCCACCACTTTATGCCAAGGATCCCCTCTGTCTCAAAAAAGCAGCATCCTCAAGCAGAGTTTCTGAGCTCTTTGTCAATCTCTCTGTAAGATAAAAGTACCAGCAGTGGCACCCACTAAAAGTCAGGAATGAGACTACTCTTCACATTACTGTTTAGCCAGACTTGAAGAGGAAGGATTAGAGAAGGATTCATCCCATGTTTTCTGGTAGTTTAATTGTTTAATGAAAATCTGTTTTTCTCTTCTGTACTAGGTGAAGCAGGACTTCCTGGCAGTCCAGGAAAAGATGGTGCAAATGGAGAGAAAGGTGAACGAGGTCAGAGAAGAAGTGATTCAATTTATTATTTGTCTATCAATCAACTGCTGCCCATGTGTTTGTGACCACTGGACATGCTATAGATTCTCGCTGTAGTGAAAGTACCACAAAGGTTAAAAAATCTTTTTCCAGAAGTAGCAGAGGCTGCACACGTATGCTGAGAATACAAGAGCAATTTGCCAAGTCCAGTTATCCCGCTGCCTCTGACGCTCTACAACTTGTTCACTCAGCCTTTTATCCTACCTTTCCCAACCCTGATCATTTTGTCAACTACTGAGGAGGACACTGCAGATACATCAGGAAAGTGAGGCTCCTGTAGCTATGTATACAACTGGAGGGGAAGGGACTTTTAAAAGAAATTGTAGAAGACACAGGTTGTACACCTAAAAATACAGTAGATCCTGTATACTTCACCTGTTCAGCCAACCTATACATATGCAGCATGTCTCCTGTGTCAGATGGATGTATGTGTGCAGAATGACTTGTGCATAAAAGCAGGGAGTCAGCCTTTGTGCAAGCGGCATCGCATCATTCTGCACAAATTCAGTAACTCTGAGATGCTGAACTTGTGCATCCTTAGAGTATACAGAAAATGATACATCCAAAAGCACAGAAGCCTGCCAAAGACAGTGTCCAGGTTCTCCAAAATCCTGAAGTTGACCTCGAGAAATAACATATGGTATATGCATTGCATGTGAATAATAACAAGCTGCTCTACAGCCCTCAGACTTTTCTCCAGTCTATTAGAAACAACCCCAGTCCTGGAAGGACCGTGAGACATGAGCCTACATACGTTGTTTAAAATTACCAAAGCTACCTTCTCTTCCTGTGTCCTTGTCCTGACAGAGCCACGCTGCTTTTCCCAGAGGCTCACCATAGAATCTCACCTGCTTTCAGTTCATTGCTACTGTTAAATACCCTCAATTGTAAATTGAGAACAGCAAACTGTAAAGACAGCATTATTCCTAACATCAGAAGCCAGAGGCTCTTATGCATAAATTATCAGCTTCTTTTCCTGATAGATATACGATCATTATGGTATCTTTTGTCTATCAACGCCTAACGTGCCCTTGATATCATGAGACTTTCACTTTCAAACCCTTATGCAGCAATCAGAGGATTTTCAAAGGCTTTGAGCTTCAGTCCAAGAGTGGATGAAGGATAAATGGAGCATGTGGTAGCCAATAACAAGGACAAAAAGCTTTTAGTTGCACTGCAGTAGCAATCTCGGTAACCCAAGCAAAGTTCCATCATGGAGAAATTATGGAAAGACAAACAAGTTCTGGGTGTTGTCCAAATAGAACCTTCCTCTGATTAAATTGTAAACCTTCTCCCTGATTTTGTATACTGAAGGCTGAAAACAAATGTCTGGACAAGTGCTACTTGTGCCTGAGACTATGTGAGATGTCAGTTCTACCATCAGCCTGTAGACAAAATCACACCTTCCTTTTTTTGAGCTTATTCTTGCTGCTCTCACCCAGGGCACCCGTTTTCTAACACAAAAACAGGTTCTTCAGATGTTATGACTCACCCTGCACTTATATGTATAGGAAATTGTATGTACAGTGAGCACAGCACATACAGCGGTGATACACACCTACCCATATATGTCTTTGTGCTGAAACTCATGTTATGCCCCACTAATCCAGCGGAATATCACAAGAAAGTGTCTTTTTTTTTTTCCTTTTTCCCCCATTTAGGAGCCAATGGGACTGTTGAAGAGAAGGGGAACAAAGGAGATAAAGGAGAAAGAGGACGACCTGGGAAATTGGGACCAAAAGGAATTATAGGGTCAGTGGGTTACAAAGGTCAGAAGGGAGAGCTGGGACTGCAAGGACAAAAGGGGTTAAAAGGAGATATTGGGCCCATAGGTCCAAAAGGGACAAAGGGTGAAATTGGCCATCCTGGAAGAGTTGGTTTCCCAGGGCCAATTGGACCAACTGGTAATCCAGGTCCTAAAGGTAATACTGGTGATCTGGGGCCACAGGGTAATCCAGGAGTTCAGGGGGAAAGAGGCTTGAAAGGAGACAGAGGAGATAAGGGGAATGTAGGTCCTGCAGCAGTCCTGCCAAGGAGTGCTTTCAGTGTTGGCCTTACAATCGCCACCAAATTTCCCACCCCAAATCGCCCGATCAAGTTTGACAAGGTTCTATATAATGGTCTAAATGACTACAACCCAGCTACTGGCAAATTCACCTGCAAATACCCCGGTGCTTACTACTTTACCTACCACATCACTGTCTATTCAAGGAACGTCAGAGTAGCTTTAGTTAAAAACGGCATCAAGATGCTGCACACGGTGGACAGGTACCAGAGTGGAGAGGACCAGGCCTCGGGAGCCGCCATCCTTGAGCTACAGGGAGGAGATGAGGTGTGGCTGCAGGCTCACCAAGGAGAGACTTTCAACGGGCTCTTTGCAGATGCCGACGATGATACCACCTTCACTGGGTTTCTCCTGTTCAGCACCTCTGACTTGCTGGAGCCACTGCCATCGCCCGCCATGTAACTCCACATTATCTGTGGATGCTGTATGTCTGTGTCCTTCAGCCCCCCCTAATAAAGTTGTAATCTGCTGGCTAATTTCTACTGGATACAATGGAGAACAGAAATCATCCAGGGAGGTATGTTGAGGGCTGAAAGGGAGGTGTAGGACTGCAGGGCAGGTTGGGATCAGCTAGGCATCTCCCTAAAAGCTGAGTAAAATACTTTTTGACTGCTGAATTCATCATAGTGGGAA
Source organism: Charadrius vociferus (assembly GCF_000708025.1). NCBI lineage: Eukaryota > Metazoa > Chordata > Aves > Charadriiformes > Charadriidae > Charadrius > Charadrius vociferus. The sequence continues at coordinate 1,006,172 of NW_009649705.1, forward strand.
GGTGCAGGATCACACTACTTGTACCTGTAGGAAACCAGGCTGCATTACGCCCACAGCTGCTCATTGCACAACTTATTGTGCTGAAGTTTTCATGACTAGCTGCTAAGACAGAGCACAGGGCTTCAGAGCCATACTCTGAAGAGTTTGAATTAAACACCCTCTCTTGTCCCAGTTACAAGGTACCAAGCGTTTATTCATTAAACTGTCCTAATCTACTGTTGTCAGCTTTGTTTTTCAAAACTCAAATTAAAAAAGTCCCTAACGTGCATAAACCATTTTTAAGGCTGCAGTTGTGGGACAGTTGGTTTCAGGAACAGCTTCTGCACAAGAGAGGACAACTCTTCAGTGTCTATGGTGCTGGGCTCGATGCATCACCGGTTTGGTGACATACTGTAGTTACACAGGGGTGCGTACACCACTTCTGAAGGACAAATGTTTTAAAAGAAAGTGGAACGAAATAACAGACAAAATTTCAAGTACTGGAACTATGACATGTGGGTCCCTGCCATCTTGTATAAACATTAAGCAGCAGTTCCTTCCAAGCCAGTTTATATCTTTCTAGGTGGCACACGTAGATGGACTTGAAACTTGGGTTAGTTTGCATCTAACCATTTCAAAATAATTTTTAAACTTGGAATTAGCATAGTTTGATACCTCCACAGGGGCTGCTTGCTCTGTGGCACAGGGGAGTTTTGTTGCAGCTGGGTGGATTTTACAGCTTTTAAATATGGTTCTTTGCTCTCTCTCTGTAGCAGAAGGTCTGAAATAAGAGAAGGTGTCTCAGAGTGGGCTTTTTTTTTTTTTTTTGCCTTTTCCCCTAAACCTCAAAAATATAATAAAAGATGTTGGTAAGTCTCACTCCCTCCCCTTAAAAGAGAATAAAGCAGAGGTGCCAACAGGCATGGGTCAGCATCAGGGAATTCAGTGCAAATGCAACGCAGGAGCACTAGGGTTAACTTCCCATCACTCCCAACACTGCCAGGGAGGCAGGGAAACACCTACTCGTCCCCACGGCTTTTGGGCTTTTGGGACATGTCCCCACAGCTGTTGGGGTTTGAGTGCAAATAACAGACCCAAACTGAACACAGTGAGGTGGGTTTCTGCAGGCGAGATGGCAGCACTTCTCACCTCACCTGAATTACAGCGACGAGGGTTGGATTACAGAGGAGAGGGCTACATGAATTTTTCCCTCAGAGATTTTTTTTTCCCCATAAGCCATTAAGTTTGTGTTGTAGGAACATCTGGACCAAAAAAAAAAAAAAAGCTTTAAGATAGCCTTAGATTTAATTGGGGAATAGGTAAGAGAAATTTCAGTGGGTGGAGGCCCCTCCTCTCACCGCGGCCCAGGCGCCCACCAGGCCCCGCAGGCTCTCCTCCTCCTCCTCCTCCT
>NW_009649705.1:1007975-1102351 GCF_000708025.1 Charadrius vociferus
GCCCTGCGGTTTGCTCGTCCTTCGTGTAATTTGTGACTTTACAACTTGTGAATCGCGGTGGCGGGGGCAAGGCGGGGCTGTTCTCAGAGGATTGCGCGGTTACATCGTTATAAGGGCTTGTTTTGGTTCTAATGAAGAATTCGTTCTGTTTTCTGGGCGCACAAGGGTTTAATAATCACAGCCTCGTTTATTGAACTGTTTGTTTAGATCCTCAGTAGAGACCATGAGTACATATATATGCATTGCCCCTTCCACTCCCAGCTCTTATCTGCCCATGTCTTTTTTAATCTGTCAGTGTCATAGAATCATAGAATGGTTTGGGTTGGAAGGGACCTTTAAAGGTCATCTACTCCAACCCCCCGGCAATGAGCAGGGACATCTTCCACTAGATCAGGTTGCTCAGAGCCCTGTCCAACCTGACCTTGGATGGTTCCTGGGATGAGGCATTGACCACCTCTCTGGGCAACCTGTTCTGGTGTTTCCCCACCCTCATCGTAAAAAGTTTCTTCCTTATATCTAGTCTAAATCAACTGTCTTTTAGTTTAAAGCCATTTAGTTTAAAGCCTCCTTGTCCTATTACAACAGGCCATGCTAAAAAGTTTGTCCCCATCTTTCTTTTAAGCCCCCTCTAAGTACTGAAAGGACACTTAGCTCTTCCTGGAGCCTTCTCTTCTCCAGGCTGAACACCACCAACTCTCTCAGCCTCTCCTCATAGGAGAGGTGTTCCCTCCTGCCGATCATTTTTGTGGCCCTCCTCTGGACCTGCTCCAACAGGTCCATGTCTTTCCTGTGCTGAGGGCTCCAGAACTGGACACAGTACTCCAGGTGGGGTCTCACCAGAGCGGAGTAGAGGGGCAATGCACTTTGGCAGTTCTTCAAAATCAGTTAGACTGCTGACATCCTCTTGCATGGATATCATTCTTGACATTCAGTTGCTTGTGGCAAAAAAGCATTTATTTGCTGGGTTGGTGACACTGAGGCTTTTTGATTTATTTCTTTTTAGAGTGAGTCAGGTAGGTTTGTTAATGAGAGTCCTGGGAATCTAGACAAAGTTCCTGGACAGTGTAAGGTGTGCACTTTCAATGGCTCACTGCATGGAGATAGGCAGAGTACTTAACGCTTGTATAATCCAGGTGTTACTGTGCTGACTCAGCTATTCCTGCCATGATGCCCGGGCTGGTGAAGCTGTTGAACTCTGGAACTAAGGGATTCAGTGAGGAGAAATCTGACCTATCTTTATAATCCAGGACTTGTTTGGGAAACTTTTCTTGGGTTTCCTGCCTCTGTGACTACACTGATGTAAATCTTCCTCCAGGAAATAATCCAGTCAAATATTGTACATTGCACAGCCACACCATTAAAGAACACAGGGACCTGCACCTTCTTTTTTTTTTGTAATTTTTTAATTTTTATGTCAAACTTGATGTCATATGGAAGAGGGGCCCTGTAGCTAATTTGTCTCTAAGAGGAGATACCTCCTGTTCACAGAGGACTACCTGCGCAGGAGGAGCTCACTTGGGAGGGTGAATGGTGATGTAGCGCAGCAGGAAGGCCTCTTCATTTCAGTCCAGTTCCTGTTCCCAAAATATAAAGTAAAACATGTGAAGTGTGAAGAAAGGGTTTCTGTGTTAGGGTGGTCAGCTTATAGTAACAGTATTAGGAAAAAAAAAAAAAAGGCAGTTTTGGCAAGTGAATTTGCAGCTTTTCATTTTATTGCTATAAATACTTCTAAGCTACGTGCAAACCTGCAACTGACTGCTATAACAGTGTGGAGAGGATGCATTGTAAAGTGACTCACCTGCAGATTTTGAAATCCAGATTGTGATTTTTAGATGCTGAGGTTATATTTGGGAAGGGATGGTTCTTACATGAAATCAGGTTACTTTTACTGTTAAATGCTGTAGTTAGGAGGTAAGGAGATGCTCATGTTGCAGTTGGGTGGTTGCAAAGGGAGTGTATTCTTGCAGAGATGCTGTTTTATTTTAATGGGTTTTTTTATTGTTGTAGGTCTGTATTGTGGAACTTCTCTAGCAGGTAGCGTTAGTAATATTATTTGATCTGCAGTAGGACCTCTTTAAGTCTCTTCCACAAATGCAGAACGTAACTGCTGTCTGTGCCTATCCTGTCCGTCAGTGTGTTTACCCTGCCCTGTTGGACAGGGCCAGGCTTGGTAAGAACTTCAGGAATAAAACTTCATATCATAACATTTTTGAGTTGTTGCTGATCATTCCTTTGAGATTTGGTGCCAATATTTGGGGCCCATTTAATGATCCTGAGACCACTGTCCTATTACCTGCAGTCCATTGGTACCTAGGGCTGCTGGCCAACTCATTCACTGTTTTGACACTCCTGCTTGGTCCTCGCATTTCTTGATAAGTTCCTTTTGCTTCAGAGGGATGATTTTCCTTCATTTCAGAAAGTAAGTGGACTTCCTATGATTTGTCTTGTGCCCATGCTTTGGAACTGAGATTAAAAAATGCTTTGAGAAAAGTGTGGTGTAGGAGGTTATGAGGTGGAAGAGGAAAATTTGTGAGGGTTTGATGCCAAACTCTTAAGGTTTGCTGAGAACAATCTGGCTAAAAGAACCTCAGTGAGGTTTTGCTCAGTGAAATGACAATGTGTGGTACCAGTGTCTTTGACTGATTTTGTGACTATTCTCTCTGCAAAGACACTCACGTGGGAATGTTTTGGTGAAGTGCCACAATATGCTAGCTAGGGTCATTCTGGTAAATTTTGTGGTGATAATTCCATCCTGAACCAAAGGGGCAGAAATTGAGGTGGGTAATAGTGATGTGTTTTCGTTGTGTTCTGCACTGCAGGGTCTGTTTGGTGTTCCAGAACTGAGCTGTCCAGAAGGATTTCAAGAAGCACAGGACAAAGCATTGCAAGAATCGGAACAGCTAGTCCAGAAGGCATGTTCAACACCACCTGGGGCAGAGACAGTAATGATCTTTGATCAGCTTTCAGATGCCTTGTGCAGAGTAGCAGACTTGGTAAGTTACTTTTTTCATTATTACTTGAAGCAATTTCTTTTAAACTGACTGACTTAATAACCTTACACCATGTTGTTCCATTTTATGATTTTCTGCACTGCAGTAAATAGTAGATCAGCCTGTGAAATTCTGTATTAAGACAGAAAATTAAATTGATTGGAAGTTAATTACAAAGGCTTTTACTGAATGATAGGTAGCTACAAATCCTGTCCAACTGTCCAGTTAATTTGAAGACAGATGTAAAAATAGTAAAAAGGCCACACCAAGAAAAGTAACAGTGAAATCAGAATTGTTTTTCTGCTGTAATATTAATACCTAAGCTTTTCAGCATCACTTACATTATGGAAAACAGGGCATTGCTCTCAGAGTTAAAGTTGGGGTTGCAAAACGCATGTTTTTAAGTTACGAAAGTTTATATGTGAAGGTCCATAAAGGTCTTATAGATTAAGAGCAGCAGATGAAACTAAACAGTATTGCCTTTTATTAACACAAGAAAAAATGCAGATATTTCCTAGATTGCAGTTTCTGTGATCCACAGAATTAGAGTGCTTCATCTGATATTCTCTGTCACAGAATAAGTTTAATGGAGCACTTCGTATTGCTCTCTAGAGACTGTTTGCCCAAAGTATATCTTTTATCAAAGCATCACTCTTTGTTTGAAGGAAGCAGGCCCAACCTTCATACTGAAATAATTTCATAATAAATAGGTCACTGAATTTTTTTTACTTTGGTTTTCACATTTGAATTTCTCTGTGTGTTTTCAATTCTCAAATCTTGTTTCTTATTCTTTTCTGTTCAAAGATGCAGAGCTTGCAGAGCTCTGCCTAGAAGCAGTTTGGTCATTGTTACCTGTTGGCAGAAATTTTGAGATCTGCCATTCAGCACCTATTCTGCCAATATTATACAGGATTTTATACAGGGATTCTAAGAAGTAAAAATCTTAAGTGTCTAACATTTGTAAGGTTGCCTTTTCAATCAAACTGCAATCATACTGTTAAACAAAGTCAAGCTTGTTTCATGTAGTTCCTGTAAAATCATGTTGAATTTCTTCAACGTATTGCTAATCTTTAATTGAATATTTTCCTAATCTTTAGTTCTTTATCATTTCAATGCCAGAACCTCCCTGAATTCATGTTGGTAGTCATGGAAGCCCCTAACTCTCCAGCCCCCTTTTAGCATCCTTCTATCCTTCTGAACTCATTTAAGGATTTAGAAACTTACTAAAAATTAGTAAGTCAAATAAAAGCCCTGTTCTGAATCCAAAAGAACTTCTGGGTTTTCTCTTTAAACATATTTCTTCCTACTGAGTAATGGTGTCAAAGCATAACTTGATGGTCTATACAAATAGTAAACAGGGTTTGAAAACAAAGTCTTTACCCACGTTTCGTGGTGTGCTTTCTTCTTAACCATGAATTTTAGTTTTTAAATGTTATTAGAAAAGATTTTTAATCCATTGGAGTATCTGTGTTTTAAGGACTCTAATACCCACACCATACTAAAAATGTTTTTAAGAAGTGTATGGATTAAAGATACTTTTTGGAAAGATGCATTCATTGTCTGGTTTAATAGTTGTCAGCACAGTTTTCCAATAAACATTATTTTTTAGAAAAAAACCCTAAATTATGTGAATAGATTGCACAGAACTGTAGAAATAAATGTTAATGGAAGTGGAACTACTTGAGTACAGCTTTGTTTATAATTCAAGATTTTTTTATTTGTCTTTTTGCCTCACTGTTTTCTTCTTCTACTATGTCAGGCTGATTTTGTGAAAATTGCCCATCCTAACTTTGCATTCAGAGAGGCTGCTGAAGAAGCTTGCAGAAACATTGGTACCGTGGTAGAGAAGTATGTTTTCTTCTTTTTTTTTTTTGTTTGTTTCCATATGCATCTTTAAAAATTACTGTGTGATCATCATGAAAACAACAATCACAAAAAAAAATGTATAGGAAGGATTTGCACCTGAGAACAAAGTGTCAGTCTTGCTGTTACAGATATTTAACGATTTAGCTTTGCCACAGTATCTCATGAAAGGTTATTCTATTTTAGTTTCAATTTATGTTCTGAACAGTTTTTAAGTTACCAACTGACTCTGTGTCATCTAAACCCATCGAAGACTCAAAGCTACATTTTTCTAGGACTTGTGACAGTTAACTAGCTGTTGTAAAGCATATGTACGAAATGGTAATTTGTTTTTAAGATTTAAGCTGTTATATAAGCTGTCAATGGTTGGACTCGATGATCTTAAAGGTCTTTTCCAACCTAAATGATTCCATGATTCTAAATGATTCTATATTTCACAACACTTTTTCTCCTGCCTTGCCGACCCCTTGAATTCCTGCCAGTGAGTGGGATTTGTGAAAGAGCAAAGGACAGTGTCCCATTAAAATGAATGTTTGAGGATGTGTTTGTCTAGGGCTGTGATATATGCCTGGTCTACCCTGGCACGCTTCTGCTTTATTTAAAACTCCATTTCATAGAACATGTTCTTAAAGACTTCTCTTCCTGAAGATTGGCTTTTCTTTGTGTCCTTTTTTTTCTTTTTTTTTTAAAGTATCTTCAAAACCTAAATCCTGAAAGTTACCTCTGTGGTCCTTGACTACAGTCAATTGATTTGCTTCTCTTCTGCTCTTGCTGCTGAGAAGATGGAAATGTGGTGATCTTTAGTCTCCAAATACAGCGTCCTTTCAGTATCTTCCCTTCCCGTGACATTCAGGAGTAGCCTTCTTAAGTGAAAGCTGTACCAAGCAGTACTGTGAAGGTGACCAAGAGTCTGCTGCTTCCTTCAGGATTCCCAACAGTGGAGGCAGAGACTGGTTGACCTGGTATCCTGCAGTAAGGTGCAGAAGGCAGCGAAGTCTTTTGCACTCTAAGAAGCACAGTAGTGCATCAGTTTGTTTAGTCAGCCTTGTGACTAACATGGCTGGCTAAAAGAGAATTCTAAGATTAAATTCAGCAGAAATTGTTGCTTTGGTCTTGCCAGGTGTTTGGGAAATAGCTCACTTGAAACTGGATTTTTCAAGACTTAGACTGAGCACACCATCTATAACAATATGGCTTTAATATCTGAATACCACTTCAGATTCAAAATTTGTAGAAAGAAGAAAGTATTTACAAATTAACCTGAGGGATTCATAAACTACTGTAAATGTTCAAAACTAGCTATTGTTGAATGTTCATTTTCATGGGCAAATGATATCCCTCAGGAACTACTAACAATAGGTATCTGCTTTTAGCTGCTTTTTGACAGAGTGCTGGGCTTCTTATTTAGCACCTTCTCTGCAGAGGCTTTTCTGAAGTACAGTCATGATGCAATGTCTTCTTCTGTCTCTAAATTCGGTATTGGAAATTATTAAATTCATTTTACAAAAGGGGCTGCAGAGGTTTCTTGAGGCTTCCTCAGCTGATTTAAGAAGTTAATGCTCAAGACTGTCAGACTGGGGGCTGTTGCCCACCACAGCTATGCTGATGTATATGTGTGTGTTTCATTCCCCACTGTGATTCCCACCCAATAATCCAAGTCAACATACATACTTGTAGTTGACATGCCAGCAAATCTGATGGACATAGTATTGCCTGGCACAGGGACAGTGGTGAGTATCTGGAAAAGTTCTGGGGGTAGTAAGCTCTCAGTCTACTTCAGTGGCACCCAGCAGCACATTTATCTGATGGCATACTTGAACACAGATTTTCCTTTAATGGAGTTGGAGTCCTTTCAAAATAAGGGTTAGAAAACAGTGCTCCCTTTTACGGTCTCACCGTAGTTATGTTGGTGCATAAAAAATAACCTGTCATTCATAGACTTGCTCATATGTGCCACAAAATGCCATCCAGAAGTATTTTCCTACTGGATGCACAAGACCTGTTTCCATGCCAGTTTATCCACACATCCTTTGTGTACCATTTTGTAGTTTTTAAGTGTGGTTGTGAAGGACAAAGCATTTTGAAAATTAAGTCCTTGGGTTTTAATATTGTTTCAGTAAATATTAAGCTCTGCCTTTGAATAAATAATACCAAGAGACTGAAATATTAGTGTTTGTTACTAATGCATGATTCTTTTACTCTGTATCTTTCCAGATTAAATACAGATGTTGAACTGTGTCAGAGTTTGAGACGTCTACTAGCTGATGAAGTTGTTATGAGTTCCCTAGATCCAGAAACCAGGTACTTATTAATGCTTATAGATTTAGATTTTTTTGATAGTATATATCATTCCTTATTTTACTTATATTTTTATGTTTTGTTAAATTAATTAATACAACTGAAAAATATACCACATCTCTGTTACTACTTTATTAGTCACTACGAAATTACCTGCACAGGAGTTAGGAAGTATGTAGTTCTGTAGACTTGGAGAATGTCTCTGTGCACAAGATATGTTTAACATGGATAACTGAGATCTGCAAAACCAAAAAAATTAGAACTTAAGATTTTCTTCATTAACACCATTTTGATTAAAATGAGGTGCCGTACTGTTGTGTATATATCAGTGTTTTTAGCTATAAAAGTAGGTAACAGACTATATAACTTGATTTCAGTTTATAGAAACTTATTTATATCTTTCAAAATCAGATTATCAGTATATTTATTTAAAGTTTAGTTTATGATTGATGTAAAATGTTTTATTAGATGTTTATTCAGTTATAGTTTTTAATTATTTTTTCACTGACACAGTTAGACAAGATTAATATTTAAGTTACTTCCTTCTTCCTTTTTTCCCCACAATCAAGGATGTTAGATTTGAAGAGGTCTTTTTCTGATCTGTTAGAATAAATGAAGTGTCAAGTTAAAATGGTTATTTGCACAAATTGGTTAAACACCTAGATTAATGTAGTGGAATTATTTTGAAGGATGTCTTCAATGTCGATGACTAAAATAACTACAAAGGAAAAATCCTATTTCAGTGAGTAAACTGTTGAGGACCTAAAACATAGGAAGTCTGTGTCAATAACAACACAGTTATATGAGTATTGTTATTCTCTGTAAAAGACATTAATCCTAAATAACTACTGTGGACGAAATCTGTTAAGAAATTGTGCTTGCTATCAAATGAGGCTGTTTTAACAGGGATTTACTGTATTTTTAGGCGAGTGGCAGAACTTTTTATGTTTGATTTTGAGATCAGTGGCATTCATTTGGATGAAGAAAAGGTAATTTTTGGCTATAATATATGAACAGAAATTTGCCTGACTACCGAAGTCCAGATAATGAAACACATGGGAAATGAATCATGCGATTCTAGCCCAGTTTGTCCTCCAAGATTCCCAAAGTCCTCTGTGGAATTTTGTCTTCTCAGAAGTGATTAATTTTGTCTATTTTAAATCACTTCTAAAGTGTGTTTTTTAACGTTGTTTTAGATATTAATTGGCTGTTCTTCCCAGTTTGGCCCTCGTCATCCCTTTGTCTGTTCTGAAGAGTTATAAGCAAGACCTGGGAGCCTGCTTCCTTTGATTGGTGTCTGCAGCAGATATTTAAAATGAGTGCTTAGCTGTCTGAACAACTTATTTACAAAGGGGTAAAAGCAGCACCCTGTGCACTGTGGTGACAGGTTGATCAAGTAGAGTGTTTTAGAAGGGATCAGGTGTGTGTCCAAGCTCTCCTTTGGTGCTCACATAACCAGAAGTTGTAGATTTTGTGCACAACTGAATGTCTGGGCATGGTCTACTTACATGTCTTGGAGCTTTTACGTGCTTTTGCAGTAGTTACTGTTGGATTTGCCAAAACCATTAGCTTTCACCGTGCTTTGCGGTATGGATGCTCTGTTGGATGTCTGTTCATAGCTCATGGCCCTGTATAAAGTTAATACCTTGTTTAGAACAACTCTGAAATTTGGACTCTGTGGTTTATTTCTGATTTGACTATTGGTTCCAGATTCTGGGGTTTATTTCTGATTTGACTATTGGTTCTATGGTGCTTCATCCCCTTTCAGTTAAAAGGTCAGTTGCCCCTTATTTTTGCATGTTTTCCTCTTCCTCCTCTGCCTGTTCCTTCTATTGCTTGCTGCTCAGTGTTTCTTTTCAATTCTCATTTCGAACTTTAGACATCCTTCACTATTGTAAGTTGAAATTTACTTCTGATACAAAGAATTTCTGCTTTTTAAAATAAAACTCAAAAGATGTGTTTTAAAGAGTAAAGGTGGAATGAGAGCACAGAGATCTGCAGGTTTTGGCATTCTTTGGACTCTGTTGTATCTGTACCCTCAGCCTTTTCTTTTGAGCTATGAACCCACAGGCAATAGAGAGCATACTCTCAAGTTCACTGAAGCAAATCTTACAGTAAGGTTAAATGTGTGAAGCACTGTACTGATGGTGATAAAACCCTACATCACAAACTCCTCAGGGAAATGTTAAAATACCAAAAATGCCTTGCGGTCTCCAGAAAATAGTGCAATATGAACAGTAACAGGAGAATTGTAACACTGTATCTATTTCAGGATGCTAGTAGGATTTATCCATCTCAGTGATGCTTCTCTTTTTCTCCTCTGTGTTTTACATAGCAATCATATTAGGCATAGTTTTATAAATCCTTTTCAAGCCACTAGCAAAGCTTATGTAAATTCTACCTAAACTCCACTGTACATTTTCTTACTGCAGAAACATAGGCATTTTCTTTCAAATTTCAATCCTGTATGAAATTATAGATCTGTATGAGCATCTGATCTTGTTGACTTCAGCCCTACATTAGGATTTTGTCAATGCTGTAGGTGTAATCTTAAATGTTGTATTTTCTGCTTAATTTCTGGAAAAGTCCTTTAGGTTTTAGAAACTTTGAGTTCTGCTTGTACTATGCCTGAAGATATTATGTATTTTGTACTTTATTTTTCTTACAGCGTAAAAAGGCAGTCAACCTCAACGTCAGAATATTGGATTTATGTAACGAATTTCTGACAGGAACTCACCTTCCCAACAAGATTGACAAACATGTTTTGCCAGAGCATATTCGGTATAATTTTACAGCTGAAGGCAATTACTTACAAGTTGCTGGTCTGCATGCTGATTGTCCCGATGATCTGGTGTGTATTCCCCAAGTTTGCTTTGGCGTACTATGTAGCAGAAATGCCTATCAGTTATTTTAATTGTTATTGAGGCAAATGCATGTAGTTTATGATGATGATGCTCTGACTAACAAGAAGGAACTGTTTTAGAACATAATAATCAATGGCAGCCTTGGCTATAGCAGCTATGAGATGAAGATCTTGAATGGACTGAGGAAGAAGAGGGGCAGAATACAGACCCTGAATTTCAGGCAAGCAGGCTTCAGCTTATTCAGTAAACTGGCAGGTGACATACCATGGGATGCAGCTCTGAAGGTTAAAGGAGCTCAAGAAAGCTGGCAGTTCTTTAAAGACAGCATCCTCCAAGCACATGAGGATACTAAGATACTCAGTAGTGGCTCATCCTGGTAATTAGAAAGCCAAGCAGTTGTAGTGAGGAGCCAGGCTTGGCAAACAGGGAACTCAGGACAAAGCTTCATCTCCAAAAGACAGCAGACAGGAGGTGGAAGCAGATACAAGATACAGGGGAGGAATTTAGAAAAATTGCATAAAAAAAGATGGCAGGAAGGCTAAAGCTCAAATGCAGTTGAGGACATCAAAGGCAAAAGGAAGAGTATTTACTGCTGCGTTAGTACTAAAAGGCTGGACAAGGAAAAGGTGGGCTCAGTGGTAAGTAAGGTGTAGCACTTAGTGGCAGCAGACACATAAGGCTGAGGTGCTGATTGCTTTCTTTGCCACAGTGCTCACCAGTGAGTTCTTCCAGCCCACTGTGCTTAGTGAAAGGGTTCAAAGAGAAGAACAACCAGCAGTAGATGAGGATCCAGTGTGGGATTACTTGAGAGAACTCAATCTGTACGAGTCCTTGGGACCAGGTGGGCTGCGTTCAAGGGTCCAGAGAGAACCAGCTATTGTCCTTGAAAGACTTGCTGTCTTTGGTAGGCTGTGAAGATCAGGGAAGAACCCTGGAAATAACACATTCCACCCACCTTCAGAAAGGCCAGAAACCTCCAAATTAGGGAACTGCAGGCAACTTAGCTTCACTTTGATCCCTAGGAAGATTAATGGAGCAGTCCAAGTTAACAGATTACAGTCTGAATTGGTGGACAATCTAGGTTGAAAACCTCATTTCATGATCAGACTCAGAGAGTAGTGCTTCAAGTGTTGCACTCCACTGGAAGGCTGGTAATGAGAGAAGTGTTGCAGGGGTCTGTCCTGGGACCTCTCCCGTTTAACATCTTTATCAACGACCTATAGGAGGTGGCAGAGTGCTTGCATACCAGATTTGCAGGTGATACCAAATTAGGACGAACAGTTGATACACTGAAGGGCAGGGCTGATATTCAGAGTGGCCTGGAAGCTGAGGGAATGGTCCAGTGGGAACCTTAGGTAATTCAAGAAGGACAAATGCGAAGTCTTGCACCTGGAAAGGGAGATTTCCTGGCAATAGTACAGGCTGGGACTTCTTCGCTGGGTCTAATCCGTGAAAAAGGCTCAGAGGGTTGGTGGGAAGCAAGCTGAGCATGAGCCAGCAGTGACCCTGGCAGCAAAGAAGGCCAACAGCATCCCAAACTGCATGAACAGGGGCAGAGCCAGAGACTGAGGGAAGCGATTAGAGCCCTTTACTCATTATTCTTCAGGAGTAACTTCAACAGAGGCCACCAAGATGGCCAGGAACTGGAGTGCTTGCAGTGTGAGGGGAGGCTGAGGGATCTGGGCTTGTTCACCCTGTAGCAGAGGTGGCTCTGGGGGACCCTGACAGCGGTCTGCCAGTACCTATGAGGATATAATGGAGAAGATAGAGCCAGGCTCTTCACAGTGGTGTGTGACAAGAGGACAAGTGGCAACATGCACAAGTTGAAGTGAGAAATGCCAATTGGAGAAGATTTTCCTGATGAGGATACCCAAGTAGTGAAACAGAGAGATCATGCTGTCTCTCCATCTGTGTAGGGTTTCAGGACCTTGCTGGAAAAAGGTTTGTGCAACTTGGTCTTACCTCCTTTTTGACCCTGCTGCTTTGTGCAGGAGATTGGATTAGAGACCTCCTGAGGTCCCGTCCAACCTGAATTATCCTCAGTAGTCTTATTTGAGTTATTACAGAATCACAGAATGGTCAGGGTGGGAAGGGACCTCTGGAGATCATCTAGTCCGACCCCCCCGACAGAGCAGGGTCACCTACAACAGGTTGCACAGGACGGCGTCCAGGTGGGTTTTGAATGTCTCAGAGTGGGAGACTCCACAACCTCTCTGGGCAGCCTGTGCCAGTGCTCCACTACCCTCAAAGTAAAGAAGTTCCTTCTGATGTTAAGATGGAACTTCTGTGTTCAAGTTTGTGTCCATTACCCCTCGTCTTATCACTGGGCATCACTGAAAAAAGACTGTTCCCATCATCCCATTATTGTTGATGATGCTTTTCTAAAAAGAATTCATTTAGAGTTTGTTTATAAATTGAAAATTAATTTAAACTCTTTGAAATGTGACAGTGGTTCATTAGTCTTTTAGATATGACTCAAGTGTATGACAACACTCAAGTGTTCTGTTCTCACTTACTATAGAGTTAAATAATTGAAGTGACTTTGAAATCTTGTTTGTCATGAAAAAGAAAATCTTACTGTGGTAGAACTGAAGCTGTGATGTTTATTTTCTGTAAGAAATGAAAAAGTAATTAAATTATGGCACTGAGAAGATGTAAATAAAGGAATACCACTCATTGGGTGTCTTCTATAAACACTTGTCCTAAAAATAGAGTGATCTGTAGAATTGCTACTGAAGCTATGAGTAATATATCAATTAAAGAATGCAGTTCTCTGAGTCAGATCTTTGGGGAGGCTCTTGGGAAATCACATAATTTAGGTTGGAAGGGACCTCTGGAGCTTGTCAGTTTGAGTCTGATCCTGTTCAGAGCAGGATCAAGTAGATCAGGTTTCTCAGTGACATGTCCAGTTGAGTTTTGAACACTCTCCAAGGATGGAGATTCCATTAATTTCTGGGCAGCCTGTTTGACCACCCTCACTATTATTTTTTTTTCCTAATACCAAATTGGAATTTTTCATCTTCCAACTTGTGTCCATTACATGTCCTCCTCTTGCTCTGCAACTCCTAGAAGAGTCTGGCTGCATGTTCTTTATGCCCTACTGCTATGTAGGTAAAGATTAAGATCTCCTTTGAGCTTTTTCTTTTAGCTGGACAAACCCAGCTCTTTCAGCCTCCATTCTGTATCGTGCTCCAGCCCCCAAATATCTTGGTGGCCCTACACTTGACCCATGCCAGTATATCAGTGTCTTTCTTGTCCTGGGGAACACAAATCTGGACATTGTACTCCAAATGTAATCTGGACAGTACCAAGTAGAGGGAATCAATCACATCCATGGACCAGAAGGCTGTACTCTTTCTAACAGAGCTCGGTATGCTGTTGTCCTTTGCTGGAAAAACACACTGCTGAACCATGTTCAAGGAAGGCGAATCATCTCACTTACTGATTTGCTTTTTTTGAAATGGAAGCCTGGTGAAATGGAACAGGTACAAAATGAACTGTGAATTATTATAGTCACATTTTTTATAAACCCAGGACCTTCATTCTTGTTGGATATATGATCCAAGAGGGAAGCTTATTTCAAATGAAGACAAGCATCAGTTGTTCCTGGATTTCTTAAGCCTATTTCATATGTACAAAATAAAGATTGTTTTCAATTGGTTTGTGAAACATAAAAAGCATTTTACCAAATTTTCTGAGGCTTGAGGTGATTTGGTTCTTTTTGAGAGTAATAAAAAAACCTAAACAAGAAATAGGAGAATAGGAGATTGTCTACAGGGAGATGGGCAGACTAATAGTTTGCTACTTCAAAAGAAATAAGGCTTTTCTCTTCCTCTTTTTTTCTTCCCTGACCCTGTGTCTGGTTCTTATCAGATCCTTCCATAAGCCTGCTTAACTGACGTGCAGAGAACAATTTGGCTTTCTTTTGGGTTTATTTTCAGAAGTTTTAGTGAGTTAAGACAGCCCACTGAGTGATCTGAGAAGCACAGATGTTGGCAGAATGAAGGAGGCAATGAGCAGAGAGGGGACTGTTGACAGGACTAGAGAACAGGAACCCTTTTGGCAGTCTTGATCTGTTGGATTGTCTCATTTTTTTCCTCATTCCATCTTTAATGGATAAGAGAGCAGTAATTGTCAGTCAGTCGTAATTACTATTGTTAGAAGGCTTTAGGCCTTTTCCCAACAGTATCAGTGAAATACAGCTGTAATGCCAGATCTTCAATTGTATGACTTGTTTCGCTTAGAGATTGCACTGTAGTAATGTGACTTTTTTTTATTATTAGGTGCGAGAAGCTGCTTACAAGATTTTTCTTTACCCAAATGCTGAGCAGTTGAGCCGTTTAGAAGAATTGCTTGCTAGTCGAAACAGTCTGGCACAGCTGGTTGGGTACGACACCTTTGCCCACAGGGCTCTTCAGGGAACAATGGCCAAAACTCCAGGTATAAGGCATGTGTGGAAGGACATACTGAGAAATCAAATGCAGTGTGTTAGGTATGAAGTCAAAAGTTGTTAGTTTCCTTTGTTGAGTTTACACGTATTTCTTCCAGTGAAGTATCTTATTGCAGTTACCTTTTGCTGTATGTAATACTCATGCTTCCTATAAATGGCAACACTCGCTGAGTAGGAACCAGTGTTTTTATTCAGAGCCAGTGCTCACTTCTTAGATTATGACGTTGCCATTATCTCAGCATGTAACAAAGTAAATGTGATACTAAATTCTCTTGAAATGCTGGCACAGTGGTCAGCGGAGTAGTTTATTGTTCTAAAAAGAACTTTTTTGTTCTAAGGCAGCTTGTTTTGTTTGGAACTTTTTGATGTAAACATCTTTTAAGGGAAGAAATCACTTTCTTATTTTTTCCCCCCCTTTTACTTCTAGAGACGGTAACACAGTTTCTGGAGAAGCTTTCTGACCAGTTGTCTAAAAGGTGTGTCTTTTTCACTAAGTTATTTTTCTAACCATACTCTTTATTTCAAGAATAGAGGGACCTGTGCACTAGTAAGTCAGTCAGTGCTGCTTATTACATGCTGTGATGAAACAAAAAGCAATCGGCTTAGAATAAATTCTGTGTCTATGATCAGAGAACACCCAGGACTGAACGCCACAAGTGATATGCCAAGAAATGCAGGCAACAACAAACAAGAAGGCCAAGTTTAAATGTTGAAGAACACCTCCCCGGTCTTTTCTCCATATGCACAACTCCATAGATTTTACATCTATAAGCAAATTCCCCTGTTTGTCCTTCTTGCCTCCAAGAGCACAAAACAATTTCATCACTGTGTATAAATGGGGTGTATTGTAAGAAAGAAAATGCTTTGGAGGTGTGCAACCAGAGTAAGAGGGACTTGATTTGAAGGTACCTGAATGACAGAAGCAGAATGGAAAAGTTCTTTTACCGTAGTATATGGGACTGCCATTTTATAAGAGTACTATCAATCTCTGATAATGGGCATTTTGTTATGATGGAGTATTATTGTATACTGTATTCCATTGCTCAAAAATCTTTCATTAATATTTTCATAATAAAAATATTTTTCAGAACTCAAAAAGATTTTGAAATGATGACAAAGATGAAAATGAAGCTGAACCCCCAGAATTCAGTAAGTTACATTTTCATGTGTGGTTTTTTGTTTTGTTTCTTTTTAAAAATATAGTATAAGCTAACCTTATTCTCCAAGAAAAATTGACTCTATTTTAGTGTACAACATAGTATAATTAGAAAGAGAAACTTTGTCTTCTGGCTTCAAATGCTTTTTGACTGCGTAGCCGGTATTTGTATTAAAATCAAGCGCTGAGTGCGAGATAGCTATTGGTTTATACAAAATGATACTGAGATAACAAAAACATAAAGTGGTGAAAGTGAATATTACTTTGTTTTGAATTAATTGACTCATTTGAAAAATAGAGGCTGTACTTTAGGTTAGGTGCATGTCCAGTTCGCATATGGTATTGTATGTGTCCTAATTCTGTATGCAGTTAGGTTTATCTTTTTATCTGAATTGAGTGTATTTCTTGAAATCTGATGTGAAGTCCCATTATGTTAAAAAGAGGTTTCAAGTTATGATATATGATGCTATTTCTGATGGTGTTTTTAGCACTGAATGTTTCCCATTACGTTTGAAAGTTCTGTGACTTGTCGAAACTGCAAAAATATTCAAAGGAAACAAAACTTTTACTTTGGGTTCACTTGTTGTCCATTATTGTAATTATAAGCTGGAATTCTCTTTCAGAAGCTGATGCCATGGGATCACCCTTACTACAGTGGCGTCCTTCGTGCTGAGAGGTAAGCTCCTTATGTTCATGATTGTAATGTAAATGAGTGTCTTTTATTTCATTCCTTGCAATAAGGATAAAGAAAGTCCTCAATGTAAACAGGATTTCCTTCTTTGAAGATGTATTTCAATACAAAAAAAATAAAGAGTATCTGGTGGGGCAGTTGTTTGTAACATTTCTTAGTTACTGCTGGAATGCCTGTACAAGTTTTTGGCTCTTCTGTTGTTTTATGGGGAAGTATTGGCCCTCTTTGAAGATATAAGAGGATGAAATGGTTTCAGAACAGCTAGAAAATCCTTGTTCTTGTTTTGCTTTTAGCTCTTGGCTGAGCTGCAGTAATGTTTAAAAACAAATTTTGATCACTGAATACAATCCAACTCCTCTTCATATTTTAACTGTACGGTACTTCTTACTGAACGTGTACCTATCATCCCCTTCTACAGACTTGAAATAGCAACTTCTTTAGTAGATTTTCACTGTTTATGGATAGAATTCATTCTCCTCTCTCCTGCAAAGACTGGGAAATAAATCCTCTACACTGACTTAAATAGTGCTCAAGACCTTTGTACATAATGAGATGCCAGCTCTGAAAGACGTGAGCCCTGCATGTTGCCTTTATTAGATCAGCAGCGGTGACCTTTTAGGTCTGTGTTGGAAAAGATAATTTAAAGTTGTGCTTCTCTCACAAGACGGGGTGGGGGGGAAATCTTCCTTCACTGCAGATTTGTAGGTTTTTGGTTTTTAACCAAACTTAGAGTGTATGTTTCTGGTTAAAGGAGCAATTTACAAAAGCTATGGTAGTACAGATGTGGCATGGAAGGGCTGCCAGCAGTTGGCCCAGCTGTTCTGCTGCTTTCTTGTACTTCATTACTGAGGCAGTAGTTTTATGAGCAGCAGCTCTAATATTGGCCTTGTCTTAAGCTACTGCCTGCTCAAATGGGAACTGAGATGTGTATGTGCGGCAACGTTCACGTCCTGGGTGTGCAGAACTGCCATGCAGGGGAGTGAGAGGGATGTCCAGTTTGCTGGGTCTGCTCCCAGTAGCTGATGCTGGAGTGTGCAGCACTCCACAGTGTGTGCGGTGTGTGTGGATTGCTTGTTTGTGGCACGGCCTGGGAGTGGCTGCTTTTGTTTTAAACTGGACAGGTAGCAGACACGCTTCTGTGAAAGTGGAAACGAAGCAGTGGTTATACTGGAGGAGAGTCAAGGTCCATCTGTCTCCAAATCCCATCTTAGCAGCAGTGAGTAGCAGTCTGTGGAAGGACACTGTCATACTCGTTCAAGATACATACTATCTTGCAGTTTACAGATCTCCTTTACCTTGCCTGCATAGTGTATTCAAAACAGCAAAGGTTACCTTCTGATTCATAGTGCCTAACATTCCTGTCAAATGTTGATGAAATTTATTGTCTATGTATCCCATTTATTTTCTACATTTCCTATAGCATCTCCTTTCCCTGTTTTCAGAATTAGGGTGTCCCATAAGGCTTGGAGCATTAGGTGTACAAGGCTCTGAGTTTGTTTGTTTCTCCTCCTGGAGGAGTGTCTTCTGATACTGTATTATTGTCCTTCTTAGATCATCTCATGAAGCTAACCATATTGTAATTAAGTTGCTGTTGATCACGTATAGATTATTGTGTTCATTTTGACATTAGGAAGAAAAATATTTCCCTCCTTCTGGATCTTTGTAAAAGACCCACTAAAGTTACTTTACTTTAAGAATTGCACGGTAGCTTTATGAAGGGAGAGCTGCAGGTAAAACAGACCAAGACACTGGCAATGGATCTATTTTTTATTTATTTAGGCACCAAGTCTGGCAGCTGGATCAATGTGAAGAATCTTCTAAACCTATGTAGGGCCTCCCTGATTACAATGCAGCATTGGGGCCCAACCTTCTTCTCCCTGCAAGTTGGGCAGGAGTATTTTTCTCTGGCGGGTACACAGACATCTATCTAGAAGACAGGGAAGGAAAAGCAGTTTTCCTCTCCATCTTGTGCAGCAGTGTTTCGCTAAAAAACAAGGGCTTAGGTCTTTCACTGTCCTGTTTTCTGTATAGTGACCTGTCTTTGGGCAAAGTTTTTGATCTGACAGTGTCTTAACAATGCTTTATATTCATTCTGCCCATATTGTAGGTAATTAACAGGGTACTGGGTAGTGGGTAATCAGCCCTGAAAAGTTAAAACTCACTTCTCCACTGCAAAGTATCAGTGGCTCTGCTTTATGACTGAAACTGGGCAGGAATCAGGGAGTATTCATACGACAACCTGAGAACAAGAATACACCTTGTAATGTCTGTGCCCTAGATGTGTTCTATTTGCCAGTTATTATCTACATAAATGTGAATCCCCTATCCTTTATTCTGTATTTGGACTTACCTCTGTTTGACCACATCCTTGAACGCCCCTTGGATGCTATAGTATATTCGGTTCAACACTTTTGTAACTGGAAGATGAGAACCGTATCTCTCACAAAGCTTCATACTGGCAGGAGTTTGACTTCTGGCTATTTGTTGTTACTCTCTAACTGAGCCAATTATCTTGTAGTATTAAATTATGTCTCTAAGGAAAAGTGATGTTGTTTTCCTTGGTTTGTTCCCCCCCTTCCTCGGGAAAAGAATTTATACTTTGGTTTTTTTTTTTTTAATTGTATTGTGTTTCATTTTATTTATTTATATCAGAAATAAATTATTTAATTTTTACTTACTGTATCCTATTTTATTTGCATCATAGAATGACAAAATACGTTTTCAAACAACATATGTTTACCTGTCATGTATTTCTCCCATTCCTAGTATTCTTTGTTTAGTAGATTAATTATTTTGTTTTTCAAGGGCTTCTCTTTTTTTTGGAAGAAAATTACTTTTAGCTTTATGTCTTTTAAAGAAATGCTATGGTCGTATTTGTAATAGTGCTGTGCGCAGAGCATGGGTTACATTTTTGTCTGTCGTGTTTTGGGACTCAGTAGTAGTTTGTATGGTAGATTTCTGTAATGTTAGGAAATTTTTTTTCTTAATAAAATGTTTTTGTTGAAAGGGAAGCAAATCTATGCTTTTGGGTATTTCTTTTGGACTACTGTTGTCACTGTGGCTCCAGCTGAGTACAGAACCATAGTTTCCTAGATATTGTCAGGTACGTAAGATGCAGATTATCTTTACAAACCTAGGTATAAAGAAAGAGACTACAGGGGTTTAGTTCTGGATTAAGTAACTTAGCTGCATTCTAATATACACCAAGGGGTGCAAGAAATATTAGATGGGACAGTGTCTGTGTTTGTTGAAAAAGGTTTACTGTTTCCTATTTTGGTCTATACAACCATATTTGCAACCAGCAATGGTGTGAGCAAATATTAGACCATGTGATCCAGATGTGATCTTTTAGTTCCTCTTTAGTTCTCCAGATTTTAACCAGCTACATCAAGTTGTCTCAAGTGACACTGAAACTCATGACATATTTTTAATGTGTCTGTTTTGTATCTGTGTCTTGTATAATTTAACTGTATTTATGTATTTTATATTTAAATATATGCTTATTAGACAGGATTAAAGAAACAAATCCTTTGTTAGATTCCTCACAATTAGTTTTAAGAGCTGGTTATTTACTTCTGAAGAATTTCGGATATTCATATGCGTTTGGACTATTGAATTTTAATGACGTTTGCTGTCATTATCAGGCTGCCTTTATTTTCAGTCTGCTTCTACAGTTGTTATTGACCATTTCTGCTGTTTTGTAAGTTGAACAGCAGGAGGAGCTCCAGACTTAATTCACAGAGTACGTTTTTCTTTCTGTAAACTTCACAATAATTTTGTTTCTGTCAGCTTTCACCAAGTCTTTTCCCTGGAAACTTGATCCTACTTCAAAAGTGTAAGTCTCCCATTGACGGTAACAGGATAGTTTACTTCTTTTTTTTTTTAAAATTACATTAAGTAGCCTCTCTGGCTTTAAACCCACACTTACAACAGTGTAATGTTTTTGTAGCTATAGTTTAAGTGACAGAGAAAATAGATGTCAGTATAAATGTACTTTTAAGAGAAACTGGAGACAAAAGTCTGAAATTTGTGGTAGTAGTATCTTAAAAGAAGATAGAGTAATTAGGAGAACCTCAAGAATTTTGGCAGGCTAAGGGTAATAAAACAGTGAATGCTAGAACATGCTTCAGCCTCCAACAAGTAAGAAGATGTCTAATATGTGTTTTATAAAAATAATACTGTTGAGTTTTAGTGCAGGCAAGTACCATGGTATTAATTAAAACCCATTACTTCTCAGTAAGTGCAGCTGCAGTTATAAATAATTCTCAAGGCCCTGGTCTTGCAAAAAGATGTAGTAGCCTTGCTGACTTCTTCCGGGTCACAAAAAAAAAAATCCAAAATGCTGGAATAGACCTTTTGAGGTCAACTGTTTGCCTTGGAGGTGGGATTGACTGTGGTTACGCCACTTCTGATGGAGGCACAGAACCATCATGGTGAACTTAGTATACTTGGTGTTGACTCCTGTTTCCCTAACCTTTGGGGCTTACCAGGCTGGGCTGACTTTGCTGGCTGTAATTCACTGTTGGGATTTTTGCCAAAATGTCCCAGATTTTATTCAACTTGCAGCTGGGGTGTGCTTGCAGGGTATTGTGCTCTGTGCTGGTCTGTCTCTTTGGGACTGCAGAGATAAATAAGACTGGCCTTGGGGATGAACAAATCAATGCCAGAATGAGCCAGTTTCCTGCTGTGTAGGAAAGAGAAGCCACCACAGCAGCTGAAGGTGTTTTGGATCTTAGGGTGACCAGCTGAGCAGAAATTAGGAATAACTCATCTCCTGTACACAGGCTGCTGGCTTCAGGGGAGAGGGGGCAGCACTTTTGTTTTTTTAAGAGGGGTAGGGACAATGCCAAGGTACTTAACCATGACTCTGGATGTTTCTAAAGTTGCTAAAAGCTGCAAGTAATGTTGAGCTTTGCAAGTTACTTGTAAACAAACTCATTTATGGTTGCTTTTTGTTAAATTATTTTTAGTT
Organism: Charadrius vociferus; assembly: GCF_000708025.1. Taxonomy (NCBI): domain Eukaryota; kingdom Metazoa; phylum Chordata; class Aves; order Charadriiformes; family Charadriidae; genus Charadrius; species Charadrius vociferus. The sequence goes on from NW_009649705.1 coordinate 1,029,260, forward strand.
TTATGAAAGCGTGTTCTCTTTTGGGAATCCCATATGGAAAACTAGCCCAGACCCTTTGTGGAATATATGAGAAAACTGTCACTCTGTTCGAATTGAAAGCTGAAGTGGAAAAATAATGCAAAATTTAAAAAGAACCAGGAAATCTTTCAACCAGAGTGCTCACAGAGAAGGAAAACTTTCTATAACTATCTGTTTGTAAGTAAGGGAAGGTATGCCTTCTATTAAATCAACTAATATAGGTGCAAAAAGTCCGTTTAACTTACCAGTCACTAAGTTAGTGGACCAAACTTTTTGGAGGAAAGCCTGAAAGTTATTGAAAAGGCTTGCTGTGAAGCAGAATTCAAGTTTCAAGAGTTATTTCTTTATTCAAAACATTGTGGAAGGCTAAATAAATTGGTGTTGATTTGAAAATGAAGTCAAATCTAAAGGCTGTGTACAGCGTCGATACCAAGCCAGTATTCTGAATTACCCCCTGACCTCCTCCAAAATATTCTATGAAGTACAATTAACAGAAAGAAAAAAGGAATGTGAGATACAGGTGCTAGCTTATGGTTGATGAGAGTACAAAGACTTTCTATTATTATTATTATTATTTTTAAGAAATCCAGAGTCTTCTATAAATCATGGTTAAGAGTCTCCCTTCAGGTAAAGAATTAAATTTCATAGTCTGGCATGTAATGAAAATTGGAAGGGGTTTTCCTTGTCTTGATCTCTTTAAGTTAACCTGAGGGGTTCATCTCACTTTTATCTTCCACTAACAAGATTTTTTCAAGTTTCTTTGAAAGTTTTGAGAGAATCTGTTTTATTAGAGATAGTTAACTTGGTGTTCTATATTTTCATGGACATCAACAGGATAATAATTTTTCTCAAAAAAAAAAAAAAAAGAAGTCAGGCTGTATCAGGGACTATATTTAATAGCCACTGATAAGAATTCTTGCCGAGCAGCTAATTTGCAATTGTTAAGAGTCTGAATGCTCGTGTTCTGATCCTTACTCAAATATCCCTAATGTCCAAGTTTATAAAAAGCATTCTTAATAGAACAGATGAAAGTAATGCTACACAAAACAGTCTTAGTTTCCTTCCAAATATACAGCTTAAATGAAAGTGATTTTAAAAGTCTGCATTTTATTCAGACTCAGTGAAGTCACACAAGCTTAGAAATAATTATTTGTAATGACATACTACATCTTTGTTCTTCACAGGGACACAGCCTTTTTGTTTGAAGCCTGCTGTTCTTGAAGAATAACCAAACCTCATTGTGTCAGTTAACTTCTTTTTAAAATTGGTTTTTAAATTGGTTTGGCTACATTATTTCTTTTAAAAATAGTGCCGGGCTGCATACTGTAAAAGTAAGGTGTCTGGATTTTTTAACATAGTTTATCCTTTAATATAAAGCAGGAATTTACATCAAAGAAACTACTGTTTTCTTTGATATTTCTGCTTTCTTTAGGAGAGTACTGAGATTTCTCTTTGTAAAGTTTCTGAGCTCACATTCTGACATGAGGTACATAAGAACATTTTTATTCTTTCCTGGGCTTTGTTATAAATATAAATGCTTTGGCATTTGAAATCAGATGTTCAAAGTGAATTAAGTTATTGGGGTATGTTTTAAGATAAAATGAAAACACAACAAACTTCTTTTGTTCATTTTTGTGCTTCACAGTCTTTCACAGTTTTGGACATTTAAGCATATGAGTTATGCAATTCTACAGAAATAACAATAATTTAAGGTTTGTTACAGCAATAAAAGGGACTGCTTTTGATTCTTGATTATTTTTTTTTAAGTCAAAGTATCTAACTGAAAGTTTGGCACAGAGAAAAATATTCTTTTCCACTGTTGATGACTTCACGTATATATTTGTTGATGCTGTTTCTGATTTGTTCAGAGTAAGATTTATATACTGGTGTCCTTTATTTTTTCCATAAATGTAATATGATATTTCCTACATCTAAACGAAAAGCAATCTTTTTTTTTTTTTTAATATCTAGTCATGTAAAAATGCCTTCTTGATTTCAGGAAGTCTTCTTTTAGATTAATAATTGTGTTTTCTGGTGTGTATGTCTGTAACGGATAGAAATTTTGATATTTCCTTTTCCTGCTCTTCCAGAAGTGCATTCAGATCTTTTAAGTGTCATGTAAGGGCTTAAGAAAATTTATGTGCTCAAGTTCAAGTGTAGTTGGGAAAATGTTTTGCAGCACTGCAAGTATCAAAAATCAATACGTACCTGTGTTTTTGACCTCAGATACCCTAGAAGCAAGGTTCAGTGGTAAGAAATCTTTTTTACTGGAGCATGTCACGCTTTGCAAGGTTCTGTTGAGGTTCATCATACCACCATTCTTCCATCTCCTTTGCCTGCATTTTCAAAGGCATCTTCCCATAGGAAAGACTGCTGTTCATCTTCTTGGGATTCAGGTATACAACATGGAGTCTAGTCAGGGAAGCCTAAGTTCCAGAGAGGAGCAAGCGCTGTAGCTGAGCAGAAGACTTCTAGTTAGCTCTAGCTGTTACCTTGCTAAGCCTGAGAGTGGCATTATATTTGTGTCTGCCTTTCTCTGGTGACATAGGCATCCCGAGAGCCTATTTGAAGCACTTGGAATCACCTTGCTGGGGCCCAAAAGTCACATTTTAAGTGAAAGGGTGTCCAGACAGGATGTTTGATTCTTGCCTTGGCTTGCTTAGCTGTCCTAAATCCCTTTTCTTCCTTAGGAAGTGCTGTAACCATGTTTCCATGTATTTGCCAGCTCTGGAGACAGCAGTACAACGTTCTGCTAGTGACGTTAGTATTCCATGTGCATCATCCTCCTCATTGAATTCTGCCTGTCTGCTCAGCTGGTGCAGCAAGCAAGCTGCAAATTACAGCATACAAGAAAACCTCTCTTCAGGCAATTCTCTGCAGTTGTCGCCAAATGGAGCTCCAGTTGGTTTCCAATGCAGATTTTAGCTGTCTGTCTCCAGAACATAAACCTTTCTTGCTAGTAGCAGTAACCCTTAGCAGAAATTTTACTGGTAGCAGAATGCGTGTTAGTGTAGTTCAGCATGGGTCATAATAACTTGCTTTCTGATTTCTTTTCCCCAAAATACTTGAATGCATTTCCTGTTGGAGATAAAAATCGTAACTTGGCTGAATAAATATAGAGGCAGCTTGCCAAAGACTGACCAAAAGTGTGCTAATATTAAAGCAGCTGTTTCTTGCAGTTTCATTTGGATTTTTTACTATTTGTTTTAAATAGAAGGAACAAAGCTAGACAACTGTCCAAGCCCACAGTTGATAACAGCTTGAAAATCATACATAAAGTGATTCTTAGAGTGGCTGCTACTTTAACATGTAATATAGTAATTATATACACTGTAGGATCATCAACAGTTATTAACATGCAGATTATACATGTTAATATACTCTACTCCACTCTCGTGAGACCCTACCTGGAATATTACTTCCAGCTCTGGAGTCCTCAACATAAGAAGGACATGGACCTGTTGGAGCAGGTCCAGAGGAGGGCCACGAAGATGATGAGAGGGCTGGAGCACCTCTCCTATGAGGACAGGCTGAGACAGTTGGGGTTGTTCAGCCTGGAGAAGAGGAGGTCCAGGGAGACCTTATAGCAGCTTTCCAGTATCTGAAGGGGGCCTACAAGAAAGCTGGAGAGGGACTTTTTATGAGGGCATGTAGTGAAAGGACAAGGGGGAATGGCTTCAAGCTGGAAGAGGGTTGATTTAGATTAGATATTAGGAAGAAATTTTTCTCGGTTGCTCAGGGATGTTGTGGATGCCCCATCCCTGAAAGTGTTCAAGGCCAGGCTGGATGAGGCTTTGAGCAACCTGGTTTGGTGGGAGGTGTCCCTGCCCGTGGCAGGGAGGTTGGAACTAGATGATCTTTAAGGTCCTTTCCAACCTAAACCATTCTATGATTCTATGATTGTGAAGATTGCTTTGCTCTCACCAGTGAGCAGTTCAGGGGCAGGCTGAGCTGTACTACTTTGGAAATGCTGCTCTTTTTTTATATAGAGTCAGTCACTATCAGTTAATTCATTAACTAAAGTTTTTGTCCTTTCATTCTATCAATAGAGAAGTAATGTGCAGTGGAATGCCTTGTTTTGGTAATGTTTTGTTGGGAGGCTTTTGTGTGCATTTTCAAATACGCTTGGTTTCACATTTGAAAAAAATGATCAAAGAAACACCATACACCTGGGATAGAAGGTGGTGAACTTTGAGCTTCCCCTTTAGCTTCAGGAGAAGTTAATTTTACACTCTTGGATCAGCCCTCAAAAAGGCTGCATCCTACACAGACAAGCTCTGCCTTTGTTACAGGGCAGTTTAAAGTGCTAAGGGAGTGTATTGATAGAAGTCTTCATTTTGGAGTTTTATGTGGTCTTTTAGATAATCTGGCCCGAGTCAGAGAGTGTTTTGAAGATACAACTCGAGACCTTTGAACAGTATTAGAAATTTTATTCAAAGGGCTGAGGGAAGAGAAGTTTGGCTTGCTGTCACATTCGCAGTCCCCATTGCTGCCAAGAAGTTGTGCTATGGTGTTTTAGATTAGCATTAATTTGAACACTAAAATACTGTCCCTGGGAAACGTTGTGTTCGTGCAGTTTCACTAAGGTGATGAAGCTGTGAGTAACTGAGGTTGGGTAATCATTTGCTAGCAAACAGATGCATTTTTCCTGTCATCTGGAAACAATGAAGTTGCTAATGGCTGCTACCGTTTGAATGCCTGGAATCAAGCAAGAATCTTCAATAAGGGAGCATGTAGTTTGCCGGTTAACTCTTCCAAATACTTTTCCACCCACACCCTCCAGCCAAACTTCAGTTTTACAGATCTAGTAGAGATTGTAGGATTTCCTGTTCTGCTCATTGAGTATTCTTTTTTTTTTTTGGGAAAGATTCAAATCTTTTAGATTAATTTCTTCCCTTTTCCCCATTGTCCTCTAATCTTATCTAGTGTTACACCTTTCATTCTGCAGTGAGTAGCATTAAATCTTGAAGGTGGGGGCTCAGAAAAGAGTCAGTCATACGCTTGCTCTTGCCACTGAAAGGCAAGATCATCTATTAATAATAATTCCAGGAACTGAGGTTTTGGTTATAGGACATTAGCTTCAGATAGCTGAGGGTTTGGCTAATTTCTATTTCTAAATAAGCTCAAAGAGAAAGTTTTCCTGGAATCAGTGCAAGTTTGGGGTTAGGCTTTCTTCAGTGATAGTTGGTCTTACTTGATTTGTGAAAAGAGAGTTTATGTATGAGGTAGGACCAAATTCAAAATTTGTGCATTAAATCTGTGTTTTGGTGTCTGGAATGATTACTGCTTATAGACTGGTATTAGAGAAAGATTTTTGAAGATGTACTGTCCACTTCCTGGAACAGTGGCTTTTTTTCCTGTACCTGATACGCATTTGAAATGTGTTATTGATTATTATCATCTGATTGTGCAAATTGCTTTATGTTATCATATTTTAAATCACTTTCTTTGTAACTCCAATGACATTGCAGTGGCTAACAAACAAACAAACCAACTATGGATGCCAGATAACTTAAGGTATAATAATCACCGCTGACTGCTGTCAGGATTGTCCAAAAGTAATTTAAATATCAGTCTAGTGTTATAAGACACTAATGCTATTTGAGGATTTTTCAGTATCTTTGTCTTTGATGTTTGTACACTGGTGTAGTAGGCAAGGTGGAAATGGAGAAATAAGTGAGATCAGAACTAGAAAGATTTTTTTTGTGTTCTGTATAAAAAATGTTGTTTTTCAAAACTTTTTTGCAATTTTCCGTTGGCAAGAGGAGTATTAACACACATCTTTCATTAAATGTGGGAGAGGTTTGATCCTGACAATGTTCTACCAGAAGTGACTGACATTAACTTTGTGTAGTTATTATTAAAGTGGTTGTTTAATCAGGACCTCATTGTACTCAAAATGTCAAGATTGTGACATCTTCAAACTTTAGCCAGGGCAGGGGACTAGTTCCCCTGGGGAGCCTGCCTTAAGCCAGTGTAGTCTGTTACTGCTGTTTCCATGTGTGGGTGGATATGTATTGTGCTTTTCCAAAAGACAAAACTATTAGACTGATTTTTTTCCCCCACTTTGGATAGTGACAGTATATTGCAAAATACCTGTCAGAAAGCCTCCTCCCCGTCCTCTTCATCGTGGGGTAAGTTCATGGGGACAATGCGTGTGTTCAGAGAGCGCTGAGAATGAGGAAGAAATAAGCACTTGTCTTCTCCCTGTAATATGTTAATGTCAGCTCTTCTATCCATGAAAAAATATCATCATGCTCTCCTGCTAGTATGTATCTGTGTTTTTGACAGAAATGAAATGAAACATTAAGTAGTTTCAGAGTTCTTCTCTTCCAGCCCCCAGGAAACATGCTAATCCAGTATTTCAACTGAGTGTGGTAATGCTTTGGAGTTAGCATGAAACGTTGTCCTCCTCTGATAGAGCTGGAATCTATCTCATACTGCAGCTATGTGGTCTTGTTCCTAGGCTCCGTATGATGTCTTCACAGAATCACAGAATAGTTGAGGTTGGAAGGGACCTCTGGAGGTTGTCTGGTCCAACCTCCCTGCTCAAGCAGGGCCACCTAGAGCCAGTTGCCCAGGACCATGTCCAGGTGGCTTGTGAGCATCTCGAAGGATGGAGACTCCACAACTTCTCTGGGCAACCTGTGCCAGTGCTTAGTCACCCTCGCAGGGAAAAAGTGTTTCTTGATGCTCAGAGGGAGCCTCTCGTGTTTCATTTTGTGCCCATTGCCTGTGGTCCTGTCACTGGGCACCACTGACAAGAGCCTGGCTCTGTCTGCTTTGCAGCCTGCCTTCAGGTATTTATACACATTTATAAGATCCCCCTGAGCCTTCTCTTCTCCAGGCTGAACAGTCCCAGCTCTCTCAGCCTTTCATCATAGAAGAGATGCTCCAGTCCCTTCATCATCTTTGTGGCCCTTTGTTGGATTCTCTCTGGTATGTGCATGTCTCTCTTTCACTGAGGAGCCCAGTGCTGGGCACAGGGCTCCAGGTGTGGCCTCACCAGCACCAAGTAGAGGGGAAGGACCACCTCCCTCGACCTGCTGGCAATACTTTGCTTAGCGCAGCCCAGGATGCCATTTGCCTTCTTTGTGTCAAGGGCCCACTGCTGGGTTATGTTTAGCTCGGTGTCTAGTAGGACCCCCGGGTCCTTTTCTGCACAGCTGCTTTCTTGCTATGTGGCCCCCAACATATGTTGGTGCCCGGGTTTGTTCCTCCCCAGGTGCAGGACTTTGCACTTCTTATTGAACTTTGTGAGGTTTCTGTCCACCCATTTCTACAGTCTTTTAAGGTCCCTCTGTATGGCAGCACAACCCCCTTGCATATCAGCCACTCCTCCCAGTTTGGTGTCATTGACAAATGTGCTGAGGGTACACTCTGCCCCATCATCCAGGTCATTAATGGAGATATTAAACAGGACTGGACCCAGTATTGACCCCTGGAGTACACTGCTAGTTGCTCGTCTCCAAATAGACTTTGTGGCACTGATCACCTCCCTCTGGGCCTGGCCATTCAGCCAGTTTCCAGTCCACCTCCGTATCTGCTCATCCAGCCCATACATCAACAGCTTCTCTGTGAGGATCTTACGGGAGACAGTGTCAAAGGCCTTACTGAAGTCCAGGTAGACGATGAGCACTGCTCTCCCCTTGTCTACCAAGCCAGTTGTTTCATCATGGAAGTTTATCAAGTTGCTCAAGCATGACTTGCCCTTGGTGAATCCATGCTGACTACTCCTGATGAGTTTCTCATCTTTCATGTGCTTGGAAATGGTTTCCAGGACTAGCTGTCCCTTCAGAAAAAAATTCAGCTCTTCAGAAAATTTTTGAGCAGTCTAGTCTGTCTTGATCTCACGCGTCTTTTGATTTTTCTTGCTTCCTGTGTAAATGTGGCTTAATTTCATGAAGTGTTTTCAAGGGTGCTGTTCTTGACTTTCTTACCATTTGCATATTCTCTTTTCCTGCAGCTATATTTGCTGGTAGGAGTCACATGTTTTAATTTCCTGCAACTGTGTAAATCTGATGGTTTGCTATGACTGTGAACTCTTGGTGGAGTTAAATTTTGATTTACTGAAGTATGTGTTTGTAGTATTTTATCATATGGTTTTTTTCTTGAAATATGTCATACAGTCAGCTCTCTTCTCCCAGTTGACAGGGAGGAAATGGCAGGGAAACCGTGGATGATACTGGATGTCTGGAGGGAAGAGGATGTGAAGGTACTAGATGGGCTTTGCATATGGTCAGCATAGCTTTGTCAGGGCTGATTGAAATGAGCTCTGCAGAAAGCTCTGCAAAGAGCCCTCGTGCAACCTCCAGATGAAACTGCTTGAGTGTGTCTGTGTTACTCCCCTGGTTCTGAGGTACTGTTGTAGCTGGGCTTTGTGCTGCACCTGGATTAACAAACCTTTCTGGAACCTAACCCAAGGTATGGCAAATTTGAGTGGCTCTGCAGAAACCAGTGGGGGACGAGCAGGATTGGGGCAGAGCCAGAACTAATAAATGCTGCTCATCTGAGTTGGCTCTGAGGAGGTGCAGCTCTAGGTTACTACTCAACTCAAGGCTGAATTAGGACTAAAAGTGATGTGTAGCTTTGTCCATTTTTTCATATACTTTTTTAGCTATACAAAATGAGTATCATTACCTACTATTTCATCCTTAATTTAGTTTGAAATAAAAGTTGTAATTTTAAAAATAAGGATAACTGTGTTTCTCAGCATGGAGGGGTGTATGTGGAGAAACCCTGCTTTACATTATAGTAAACTTCTATTGAGACAGTACTTTTACAGTGACATTTTCATTTGTGGTCAGTCCTTAGTCAAAGAAACAATTGTTCGAATTACAAATGGAAAACTCAGCTTAGCATTCATACCAGTATGTATGATGGTGGTGTAAGATTTTGAAGTGATTTGACAAAAACCAGCCCTAAACTATTACAGAGGTTGTTAGAACTCGCTGCTAAAAAGGTATTATTTTTCCTTTTAATAAAATGATCATTTTAACAGGTCTCATAGTCTGTATGTAGGAAAAGCTTTAAAGCAGAATCAAGAGAAGAGGACTGAAGCACTCAGTGGTGGGTTTAGGTTCTCATGGTAACAGTCTGAGCAGAAGGTGATCATAGGGTGATACTGTGAAAGTCTGGAGTCACCTGAGATTTACCTACTACAGCTTTCCAAAAAGTGCCCATGTTGAAGGAGCTGCAGTCCTTAGAAATTACTGACTGAAAAATCTCAGGATATTCAACATATACACTGTAATTCTGTACTTCTGGAAGGCTCTGGGTGTAAAGCAGAGTCCTTCATGCTCCAAATTTCTTTGGCTTATTACATGGAAATTAACTCATCTCTTCTGCTTTCTTTTAGAGACTTGCTTTCAGTTTTTTTATCTAACTTGATCTAAAGTGATTTATATCATGCTTATTTTTATACTTTTTGGTGTAAAGACTCTTTTTGAGTAAGAAGGAAAATGTGTATATCGCAGCATGCAGAGGTGAATTTAAGTGTTGCTATGCATCTTGAAGTTGTACTGGTATGGTAGAGGCAAAACCTACTTTATTTTCTGTGTTCTAGAAAAACTAGATTGGAATACATCAGCTTTAGCTTCTTGCATTTGTAGTGTGAAAATAAGCAAAATCCTTTAACTGAGCATACCTGTATTTTTGACAGGTGTTGCCATGGTAGTTGCAAAATGCTGCTAGAGTATGTGATAAAGGTAATATAAAGGATACTAGAAAAATAAACAAAATACAGTGACATATTCAAGAATGAGTGCCGTGGCTTAGGGCAGTAACCCCAGCCTGCCGTGCAGCACAGTGCAGTGAAGCTGAGTAGTGAATTGTAGCTGCAGCTGTAAGCGGCATATTGGCAAATGCAGTATTCCCAGTGGACTTTGGGTTTAGGTCTTCTGTGTGTGGGAGTGGGAGGGGAGGAAGGGTAGGTAAGTGGATAGGGACTTAGCTGACTCTGTCACAGCTGGTCTCTAACTAAGCCTTTTGATCATCGACCTTTAAATAGCGCGGTTCTCATCTTTGGTGTTCAGCTATTGTAGTCTAGCTGATGCGTGTTTAAATTTCAGTGATTTGCTACCATTTCATTAAGAAGCAAAGGCACAAGAGCATGAAAGAAGAAAGAAGGGAGGGATTGTGATTCTCTAGAGGTAAACAGTCTTTACGATGAGTTCCCAGGAAATGCTATCAATAACTTAGTGCTTGGACTTTGTGAAATGAGGGGGCAACAACATTTTTGCCATTTGGGGTGCACGCACAACTACAAGCAGATTCCAGTTTCGATTTTACTGTCGTCTCCAGAGAGTTTTGTGGCCGTGAGCAGCTTGTGGAAGGTGTAAGTTTGCAAAGCATTTCTTTGCTTGATAAGCTTCTAGTTTGTTTACTTTTTAGGGTCAGAGTCTCAGGAAGTTTGAACCCAAGTATAGGCTGCATACATCTCAGAGCTAAGCTACCTTTATAATTGCTTTCTGTTCATTCACAGTTTGTGTGTGTGCATGCAGATGCATGGTGTCTTCCTCCCCATGTGTGTCTTCTGTGCTACAGTGTGTTCAAGAGTAATTTGGTTTTAGGCTCAGGGAGCTTGGTCATCTTTGAGCTCCACATCACATACTAAAATCTTCATGAGGCTCAAAGCTGTACAATACTTTCTACATAGTTCACAGAGTCCCCAGAGCTTTCATGCATGGGAGGTGATTGTGTCTCCTTGATGTTTCTATTGCTCCAACGAAAGACACTACTACAGAGTCAGCAGTGCTTACTGGTTGGTTTCCTGTCTGAGCTGAGGATTTGGCTTACACCACAGCCAAAGCCAGCTCCATTTTCTGATCAGTCACACGGCGGAGCCTTGGCATGGGAATGGCACTTGCGTGCCGGTGGCCTCTTGTGGCTCAAAAGTCACAGGCTGGCCACCCATGGTGTTGCCGTGGTCTGTTTGAACTATGTGTTCGCCGCATCTCTGAAAATCATAGCCAACATCTGCTGAATTTGGTATCCACATTTGAACATAAGAAAAATTGAGTTACTGTGAAGCACTGTGCCATAACTAGTCTGCGACTTAGTTTCACTGTTTGAACAATAAAGCTAAACATGCTCAATAAGGGCCCTGAGGGTTATCTGGTGTGTTTTGTCACGTCCTGTGACTTCAAGGTGAAGACCGTAGATTCTGTAGCTCAACTAACTGACTGGTTTGGGATTCCTGTGTTTCCTTAGGTACAACATTGATCCTGGCTTGTACTGTCCATTTTTCTCTCTTGGGGCGTGCATGGAAGGTTTGAACTCTTTGTTCAGTCAGCTCCTAGGAATATCCCTTTATGCTGAACAGACACAAAGAGGAGAGGTTTGGTCTGAAGATGTTCGAAAGTTGGTAAGTATTCTTGTTCCCAGCATCTGAAACGACAAAGGGAAGTTAGACAAGATGGTGTACTCCTCTGAGCCATGAATCAGACTTTGTTTTTAAATTACTTGGGTACCTATCAAAAGCACACACTTGTCTAATTTTAGTTGAAGTTAGACCTCAAGGGCTTTATACTCTCTCTAAGTGCCTTTAGTATGCTTGGTATTCTATGGCCTTTATAATATGTCTCTGTGAAGGGTGCCTGAATCAGTCAGCTCCTACAGTTCTCTGTTCAGAGATTACTGTTGTACTTTTCAAGCCATCCTTCTGAATGAGCCCTGCTAGTTTTTTTAGTTTCACTTTGTAGATGACTGTAGTCAACTAGAATGCTGTAGGTGCATATTCTAGCAGTCATGTGTCTTTGCCTCATTTTTTATTCTGTATGTCATCTTTACTTTGAGATTGGTTTTTATGTCTTTATTTTTTCCCCTCCTCTTAGGGGAGGGTAGAAAAAAAACCTCTGGCAATAATTTACTCATCAGGTTCCCAGGTTCTTCTGTTGTCTTCCCTCCATGTATTCACTGTCAGATCTTCTTCACTGCTCTTCCACATCCAGCAAGAGCTGCTGCTCTTTATATGCTGTGGATCAATTTATAACTACTCCTTACTCTTTCTATTTTTATTTCCACGGTAAATTAGCTTTAGTTACTGTTGACTTCTCAGAAGTCATTTAGGGGCTACAGGCAGTCTTACTTTTAATACTGATCTGTGACTAATTAGTTTTGAGCAAAATACAGAAATGGCTGTAGTTTGAGGGACAAGTTGTGAATCTTGTGTATATTTTTTTCCAACTAAAATTGCCAAGAGATTTTACATTAATTATTCTCAGTTTATTTGTCACTTATTCATTATAAATCTTTGGATTAGAATACTTTGTCTTCAATTTACACATTTTATCAGTGCTTACACTATGGAAATGGTACTTTTTTTTTCTTCAGGCTGTTGTTCATGAAACTGAAGGTTTACTAGGATACATCTATTGTGACTTCTTTCAGCGACCTGATAAACCACATCAGGTAACATTTATGATCTGATTCCAGCATGGGTTGTATTTGAGTAATGCCTGTAGTGTTAGGGCCATTTACGTTCAATGTAAGTTTAGTAAAAGTTATCTTGATTTAAAACAAATTAAATTTAAACAGGGAAAGTCTGTAACTTCAAATGTGGTTTTAGGTAAAATATTTTTGTGAGTAACCTTTCATTTAAAAAACATCGCCTGATAGGCTGAACTCAGACTCTGTTCTACAGAACGATGGGCACTATGAAATGTCATAGAGCTCTGTTTAGAGGTATGGTAGATTTTTACCCTCCTATCTTCTGGCCTACTATTTACAAGAAAAAACAATCTGAAATTTTAGTAGTCTCTAAAGTTGAAAGCTTATCACAACAACTGATTTTTATTCAAAATTCTACTCAAAACTGTAGATGGTTCGAGCTGTTGTGGCACACTCACTGATGCTGCCTAGTGCCAGTATATTAACTATACGATGCAGTGCAATAAACACTTCACTCTGTAGAAGCATCTGCAAATTACTGCCTTTAGTGAGGTGGTAAGAGGACAAACTTTAAATCTGCATTAGTTTAATATATTACTTTGTTTTGCTACTATTTCACAATACACTAGGAGTGCTGTGCATTACGTTTTATAAAGAAGTTACTGCTAAAGAATGAGGAGAACTTAATCTATAAATTATGGATTTGGCACATCAGTAAATTTCTTTGAGCTAGGGATATTTTTTAGAAAAAATGAGAGGTTTTGATAATTCTGAAACAAACAAAAAATATTTTCTAAAAACAACACAGTCTTTTCTTTATGGAATAAGAGTTTCTTTATGAGTATGAAGCAAATAATAGAAATGGAGAAACAGTGTGCTGCTGTTGATCAACACTTAATGATCATTGAATTCAACCTGTGCAACTGAGTATATGTTTAGGTTTGGTTTAAGAGTTTAAGTTTAATGTAATAATTTCATCATTGTTTTAATATCATCAATATAATGACATTGGCCGTCTGTATGTTTGCTTTTATCTTGAAAAGGATTGTCACTTTACAGTTCGTGGAGGCAGGCTGAGGGAAAATGGGGAGTACCAGCTGCCTGTAGTTGTTCTTATGCTTAGCCTGCCCCATTCAGCAAGGGGTACACCAACGCTACTAAGTCCTGGCATGATGGAGAATCTCTTCCATGAAATGGGACATGCTATGCATTCGATGCTGGGAAGAACTCGGTACCAACATGTCACCGGTGAGAAAGTTTGAATAGCAAATTTTTTGTTTTAGTTAAATGTTTGATTTCTAGAAGAAGGGAGTAGATTATCTAAAACCCAACCAAACAACATTTGAATATTCTTCTTCTCCTAATAAAAATTAGGCATTTGTATCTCTTCTTTCTAGTTCTAGTGGTGGTATCCACTCTTGCAAGCTTGCCTTATGTGGAGTTTATAATAATGGAATAGCTGGAGAATTGAGAATAAATTGAACTAAACTTGTGCCTAGTGTAAAAGCACAGTGCATCCTGGGTTGGAAGTGACTTAGGAAATTGAATTAAGGAATTTAGTAAAATAGTACTTGCAAAGAGCATACACTGGCAATGCAGAAAAGCCAGGCCTTTTCTAGTTGATCCTGATTAAAGCAAAGTTGATAAATTAAAAACAGATTGTATTTGCAAGCATGATGAACTGCTAGGCTTTTTTATCATACATAAATGAACATGAATGAATATGCAATCACAGCTTAGTGGATGCACAGGAAAGGAATGCTGCCTTTCTACATTTAGTCCCTCTTCTCAAGGAGTGGCAATGAGTGCACTGGCTGAGAGCTCACAGGCTGCTGTGGCCTTCTGTCGTTGTGGCAAATGGGTCAAAGACACGTTCTGGTTAAAGCTGCTTGGCATGCTACTTTTCTTACCTGTGGACAGGCTTGGTGCCAGGGAAGTGGTGGAGTCACCATCCCCGGAGATATTTAAAGGATGGGTAGATGTGGTGCTAAGGGACACGGTTTAGTGGTGGTTTTGGCAGTGTTAGGTTGATGGTTGGATTTGATGGTCTTAAAGATCCCTTCCAACCTAGACAATTCTATGATTCTGATTCTATATTCTCTTCTATAATAGTGTCCTAGAAATCCAGTTTGCAGTAGACATTTGCTTATTTAAAAAAAAAAAACACAGCCAAGCAGTTGAAATCGTAGCTCCCTTGTCTGAAGGATTTTTTGAATATTTTACCATTTTTATATTATGCTAATGATACAGAGGGGAGTCCATCGTAGAGTTTTGTGTTATCAACAGATACTTTGCACCTAGTGACAAAATATTCTTTCTTAAGTTTTCCACTTTAAATTAAAATAGACTGAGCTGTTTGTAAGTATGTCACTCCTGGACATTGTTAAAACAAGTGAACGCTTTATATGCTCTGTCAGTATAAGCTCTGTATCCCCCTGTTAACTGCTCTCCCACACCCCTTGCACTCACAGAGCCTTGCTCATCTTGACCTCCAGAAGTACTTATACGCCCCAAGTAACTGCTTTGGTGGGGTTCTCCTCTTGTGGGGTGAACCGTGTGCATCTGCATTTCAAAGTCTTGAAGGGGCAGGAAATGGCTAATTTTGAGGCTCTGACTTTCCATGAGCCCCTGTGTATGGTTCCAGCATTGCCTTAGCTCCAGGCAGTCCTGCATCCCAAGGGATTTCACTCCAGATCTAGCATTTGGAAAGCAGCCTCAGAGGTCAGTTGCATTGTTTCTGCAGAGAACCTTTTTTTTTGTAGGCTTTGGAATGTGTGACAATCAAATGGCTCATCCCAGGGATGTCTTTTAGGGGCCATCTGCTCTCATGAGACACCAGGGTGGCAAAGTGTGGAAACAAGATGACTACAGGCTATTGTAAGAACAAAAAATTTGACATTCTAGTTGAGATGCCCTGAATGTTTGACATCTTTCCTACTCTCCCCCGCCTCCCTTTTCTGATTAACATTCCCAAATATTCAGAAACCCATTCTGCTGCTAATGGGCCCAAAACTTGGATAATACTGTACGTTTTGTGCTTCTTTTCAAGTTAATCTGTCATTTTAGTGTATGCATTTATTGATTGTTTAATGTGCGTGTGTGTGTAAGATTTTTTAAAATCTACCTTGTATTCCATTTTAGTTTGTCATGCAGTAGAGAGTACCTACATTTGTTTTACAGGAGGACTACCTTATCTCAGATAACTGCCCAAGCTTTTACTTTTCTGACTTTAAGAAAATGTAATTTTTCAGGAGTCTCTTTAATGGTTATTAAAAGAATTCTGTCACTTTATTAAGGAGCACTGAGAAAGCATAAATGGCTAGGGAAGCATCAGTGTAGTTCTGCAGGCATTTGTCTTGGGACTTGCCTTGGTTTAGGCTTTTTAAAAATTATTTTCAAGCAACAAAAAAAGACTCTACTAATGAAATGTGATGGCACAAAAGAAGGATTGGGTATTGTATAAGAACTGAATGACTGGATACCTCAGTGTTAGAAGGAAGATGCAATTCAGAACCGTGCAGTGCAGATCATGCATTTAAAGAGTACAAATAGAATTTATGCTAGAAAATGGGTATTTCAACAGTGGTGGATGAACAGTAAAATAGTTTTATGTGTTAATGCAGAACTACAAATAGCTAATGTGTCTGTGAAAGGGGGAAATGTGATTTGAAATTACATCAGAGGTGTACCTAACAGCAATAAGTATTAGAATGATTAAGAAAGATACTGGTAAAACCTCATGCGATGCTTGGGCATGGTTTTGTGTCTCGGGTCTGAAGGTCAGTTCAAACTGAAGAAGGAACAGAGAAAAGCTACAATGGATGGCTTTTGGACTTTATTTTGCCTTTGGATAGTGATGACTGAGAGAGAATATAGTTTCTCTCAATGTAGGAGGCAAAAACCAGTGTGGGAAATGCTATGTATACTAAAAAACAGTATTGGTCTGAAAATATTGAGTATGAACAGAGTATGAATTCAGATTAAAAATTAGAGAAAGATTTGTAAAGATCAAAGGAGTGATTTTTAAAAATAGTCTTCAAGAAAGAGTAGTAGAAGCAAAAACCGTACTTACATTTAAGACTAGTTTTGAATGTTGACATTGTGTCTAGCAGACAGGGATAGAGGAGATGACCCAGTGGGTCCCTTATTATAGCAACAACTTTGTAAATCCCTAACTTTAATATGGATATTAGAAATGCAGTTTTGATTTGGTGATGTGTTATACTTCTTAATAACTCCATTGTGTAAGGTGCTGATAAAGATTAGAGTAAATAAGGTTTTTGGGAAAGTGCTTTTTGAAAATACTAACTGGTAAGATATTACCTCATTGCGCTTACTTGAACTGTCTTCAATCTGCAGGAGTGTTCCTTGGATGAATCGCTTCGTATTCTAAAATGAGGTTAATATAAAGCATAAGTAAGCTCAGCAAACAGATGGAAGCTAAAAATTGTAACTGTGAATGGGATTAAGGCAGAGTTTTATTTACATTGTAGTTTGATTTAGGTTTAGGACACTTAAATAGATTTGGTGTTTCATGCCGGGCCAGTTTGGCTGCAGTCTGGTTTAGTTTAAAAAGGGTGTGATCCAGAGCTTTATAAGGTGCCTTACCCAGCTGTTCAAATATTTTGTTTTACTTTATGATTTATAATAAAATGTGTAGGATTATAATGAAGCTTTTCTGGCAATATGTACAATAACGCTATGGAAATAAAATATTGACTTAATAAAGGAAAGAACATTAAAGTTCACCTAAAGTCCAAACTGAAAGTTGCAAAACCCTTTGGGAAGAGTTAACTATTTGTGTTAATGAAAATAGCAAATGCTAATGCGTACAATTATTCTACCTCTAGGAACCAGATGTCCTACTGATTTTGCTGAAGTTCCCTCAATTCTGATGGAGTACTTTGCAAACGACTATCGAGTGGTTAACCAGTTTGCAAGACACTATAAAACGGGACAGGTAGGGAAAATTAATATGTAAAATATTGAAAATAGGAACAAAGGGGGGAAATGGGCACAAGTTGGAACATAGGAAGTTCCATTCAAATACACAGAAAAACTTCTTTACGATTCGGGTGACAGAGCACTGGCACAGGCTGCCCAGGGAGGTTGTGGAGTCCCCTTCTCTGGAGATTTTCAAGACCCGCCTGGATGCAGTCCTGAGTAATGTGCTCTGGGCAATCCTGCTTTAGCAGGGGAGTTGGACTAGATGATCTCTAGAGGTCCCTTCCAACTCTGAAGATTCCGTGATTCCGTGAAATGTATTCAGGAAAAGAATCACTTCTTCATGTGTTATTTTTTAATAATGTTTAAAGTAGAAATAAATAATGGATAGAAATTATTTTAATATTATAATTTCAGTTATTCAGAAAAAATGTTAATATTCTCATTGCAGAAAAGATGAATGTAATCTGTAAAAGAATACCAGATCCCTATATCTGGGGTTCCAATTACATACATAAAACTTTCAGCCTTTTTTCCCCACAAAGGTTGTGTAGTTTCAACACAACACAAACCTAGTGTAGTAGGTGAACAACTTCAGCATGAATCAAGTTATGTGGAACATTTTCATTTAATTCCAGGTAAGTTATGACAAAAATAGCGATTCATCATTGAACTGTCTAAAGTCTGTCTTAAAATAAAGCTTGGGTACCAAATCATGGAAATAAATGTAAATAATCTGCTGTGTTTAAAAACTCCTAGTTTTAGCACACTGTAGGGTAGTGATTGAAATATTTTGTGATGAAAAGTGTACTGCTTTATTTAGGATTAGATTAGGATTAGTTAGATTCTGGCAGTCATGAATCTCTGCATTAAAACTCTGATCCCTTCTGTACATAAAACTATTCTATGCCAGTCTTCTGCACGCATCTATTTCCTATGGGAAATTTAGAAAACAGTGCTCTTTGGAACAAGGTGACTTTCGGTGGTCACTTTAAGGAATGGCAGCTGAACATGATTTATACTTGTACAGCCATTTCAAAAATACAAACCAGTAAACAGTAACCAAAGATCTTTTTCTAGTGCCTTCGGCTGAGGAAGCTTCAGTGTACTCAAATATGATGGTTGAAGAATAGACTACCACTCAATGCAAAAACAGGAAAACCTCTTGAGTTGTGCAGTGTTACCCTCAATTGAAGCTTTTTATCCAATACTAGGTATTCAGTATATTTCAGCATTATGAAAGTGGAATTATGTGTGGCTCCATTAAATTTCCATTTTTAGAAAAATATGTTGCTTAACTTCTATTTTAATAGATACTGTCTGAGAAATTTGCTCTGTAAATCTGCCTTTTTTCTTTTTTTTTCTTTTTTTTTTTACAGAGCAATCATTTCTGCAGAGCTGATTGCACTAAGAAAGTCTCCTTGAAGCATGGTAGTTAAAAGTACTCGCTTCAGGAGTGTTCCTTGTTTATAAGTTTGAGTCCACATACTGAAATACTGATTTCTGGTGTTCTCTATAAAGTTCGTGTAGTTTTTAAACATTGTGGAGTTAATCTGATTGCATATGAGTTCAGAGAATGAGCGTGACAAAACATCTGAAAAAGATTTGTGGAACATTATTTATGGCTTTGTATTTTCAAAATGGCTTAACAAATCTAAACCACTTTTAGTTGCAGTGCAAAAGCTAAGAACCAGACGTTGTGTCCCATTTGGCATTTCCATAAACTACTTCTGTTTATCGGTGGTGAAATCTTGCCCTTTCAGAGAGCAATTGAGAGAGGTTTAATGTAGAAACTCAGTCTTGAAGCAGGCAAGAATGGATTATGATGGAAGATGAGAAAAAGAGCCTGAAACTGCTGTGTGTCTTTTGAGGGCTTTAGACAGCTTCCTTTTAGCTTTTTTTTTTTTTTTAAATTTAGAATGTATTTTGAAGCCATTATCCAACATATATAAATCTGCTTGTGCTTATGTTGGTTCATCTAAGCTAGTTCTAAGAATCTGATATCAGATTTCTGTATCTGTCATTTAAACAAAAATAGATTGAAGTAATCTCTTCTGTTCTTGAAATTTAGTGATTGTTACAGCAATTACTTTTATCTGTTGTGTATATGTTACAAAGTACTTTGAATAGAAAATCCCAGCTCTTTTACATTTACAACGTCACAGAAGTCCTTTTGGGGCTTATATTTTCTGTGCTTGTTGCCTGACTAATTTTTTTGGTGTGCAAATAGAAATTTGAATCAACGTTTTCTTCTCCAGTTTTTTAATTATTTGAAAGAAAAATGAGTCCACTTTACCCCCTTTTCCAGGGGAAGTAAGGAAAGTGCTTGAAACAGATAAAATGTGAAATTTGTAAAACCACCTCATCCAAATATCGTTCCATACAAGAACTTCCATTAAGTTTCTTCTTATGAATAAAGAGACTGAGCTTTTCTGTGTGAGAAGGATCCTTCCTGCAACAACTACACCAACATAGCTCTGCTGGATGTTGACAGAAGGATGGTCTTTTACTGACCTAGCTTGTTGAGGAAGCAGTGATTTGAAAAAGCAGCTTTCTTTCGGCATTGCTGCATCTATGCTATAGTTTTGCATGTAAATTTTAGGTGGTGTCATTTTTAACACTCCTACTGGACATATTTATGTTAGAAAAACTTGGTGGTGTGGTCTTAGCTTATGATTGCCCTTGCCATAAAATCCAGTTGTAGAAGGACTGGTCCTGAGGATCCTCACCTAGGATAAGGGCTTATGCTTATGGGAGGAGGAGGGGAAAGAGGTGTTGTTTTGATTATTAAAACATATGAACTGTTGAAAACTGTTTTTTAGTAGCATTGCAGAAAAAAGCTTGGTAGGCAGGCTTTCAAAGATGAGAATGCATTATGCATATAAAAGTGGATCATGAGGATCTGGTCCAAAATATCTTGAAGTTTATAGAAAGCTAGTCTCTGCTTTCTGTGCATTTTGGATGGTTGTGCTGTTGAGTACTGAGGGGTGAAAAAGGTTGCAAGCTCTTCTGGCAAAAGAAGCAAGTCTTGTGAATTTAGTTCAAAAAGCTGGCCAGCACAAAAATAATTGTTCCAAGAAAGTAGCAAGCCCAGCTTTCCTTTCATCTTAAAGAAAACTCAAAACAGAAAATCCTTTAGGAGCAAAAAAAAGGAATACAGAGGACTGTGTTAATTAGTTAGTCAGGTTAAATTGTTCAGGTAAGCTCATGAAGTCAAGCCGTACCAAAATGAGATCTTAGCAGTGCTTAAGCAGACAATCTGGTACATGTCTAACCATTCTGTATAACTGTGTTTATTTGTTTAATTTCATTTGTTAAGTGCACAGATATGTGGTAGGTCTGTCGAGCTAAATCATTTTAAGTTTGTGTGTCTTTGGAGGCTGTCTTGAGCAAAAGCCAGTATTTCAGCTGTTCAAATTTGAACTGACTTCATTTTTCACAGAGGTGGAAGTACAAAGGCAGTATTGTATTAGCATGATTACAAGAATAAGCCCACAGATAGTAAACAGTTGTAACGTGTCGCGGTTACTACACAGCGGTAAGGAGTTAAGTGTGCTTTGGGACACAGGGAATTCTGTTCTTTTAGCCACCATGCTGAAAAATTCATGCCAAGATCTTAAAGTTACTTAATGTAGAAGGATGGAAAAGTGGAACCCAAAGTAAAGCATGTAGTGTTTAAATTTTAAAAATTGAATGGTTATTCAATTAACATAGTTTTAGCCAAAGCTCTGTGAAGTCTGTTTTTTAGGAGGATGAGAGTTTGATTCTGGTTTTATCGGAGAGCTCATCTTTCAGGATAAGTAAAATAATCCTGCTGATGCATTTTTGTTCTTCACTCAGCTGCTTATTAAGGAGCTGTATGAGATTGTAATGGAGCAAGGAGAAACAGTTTCAATTACCTGAAACAGTACATCTTCCTCAGTACATTCAAGACCTCAGCATATCTGTGTGCCTGACATTCGCAGAAACAAACTTGCGAAAGGACTGGTGATCTTTGAAAAACCCTCTGGAATCTAACTTTAGTTCCCTGAAATCTTAAATTTTAAAATCCCAAAGGTGCTTTTTTTATGATTCTTTCAATTTAATCTCATTTTGGCAGTGTTTATCTGGTGCCAAATTCTGCTTGACTTGTGAATTATGATCACAACACAATCTTTGAGCTAGATCAGTAGCACTGATAGATTTAAACAAAGGACATTCATGTCTGTCTTCTGTGCCTTTTTGTCAATAGGTATTGTCATAAGAATGATGTGTAGTTTCCTGTTGTTTTTAATCTGCTCAAACAGTAGAGCTTGATCTTCAGGGCAGAGTATATCTACATTGTTTGTTTGATATTCATATGGCTGCAAAAAAGATAAAAAGAATTTCTTGGAGGCTCTTGGTATTATCTGTGTTTTACTTGGTCTCTAGAAGGTGGTGCTAAGCCATCTCTTGTGCAAAGAGATTTTAGTACATTATTAATAATCATTCTGTGTCTTCCCTCAGGAGTTCAATTTAGAATAGGATAGATGCTTGTAGCAGAATATAAGGAAGAAACGGGTGAATGCAGAGGCTGCCTTTCCAGCAGTCTTCTCCAGCTTGACGTCAGCTATTTGCAGTACAGTCAAAAGAAGGCAAGACTCTTTTGGGTGGAAAGACTGTAAGAAATGCTTAGCTCTGAGCTGGGAATTAGACCCGCTTCAGTTGTTTCTCGAGCAGCGCTGTATATGACCAGCTCTCCCAATGAGCGTACAAAATCTGTCCTCATCGCCGAACGTTGCTGCTCTGTGCCCCAGTGAACTGCAAACTTGGATTTCCCAATTCAGTTGAGGGTCTGTGGGACTGTGGTTTACCAAAATTCCCATTAGCTGCGTGGTTTTAGACCCGCTTCAGTTGTTTAACGAGCACCGCTGTATATGACCAGCTCTCCCAATGAGCGTACAAAATCTGTCCTCATCGCCGAACGTTGCTGCTCTGTGCCCCAGTGAACTGCAAACTTGGATTTCCCAATTCAGTTGAGGGTCTGTGGGACTGTGGTTTACCAAAATTCCCATTAGAAAAGTCTTAGTGCCTTTTGTTCTATTTATTTTCTGTACCAGCTGAAAGCCTGTGTGCTTAACTTCTTCTTACCATCGTTTAATATACCCAAAAGATAAAATTGAAAATCCGTTAAGTTGAAAGAGCTGGTTTGACCTTACTGGTAGTAGCGCTCTTGGCTTTAACACTCTTAAATTATAACTGTGTAAAATATACATATTTGCTGTTGCCCAGCGTTTGGATGTTCAGCTTTTTTAACACTAACAAATTACAGTTTAAGAATCCCATCCAGTTTTCTCATACTTTACAGTATCCAAAATACAGGTGCCCCTAGAAGAAGTCAGTTTTGTTTAATTCCATATTGCACTACTTCAGTAGGAAATGAAAGCCTCTAAAAGCTGCCAAAACTTGCTGATAGGTTTGGTGCTTAATAACAAAATCTGTTAAATTCTACAGGTTTCCTTACACAAGGTTTCTTGCATGACAACTGAAACTGTGTTATTGCAAACTAACACGTGCTTTAGTTCCGGGATGAAAAATCATTGAAGTGCGTGCCTCACACTGTGTAAGAGGATGAGACAAGAGATGTTTGTAGAGCCAGGCGAAAAATTATCCAACCAAAAATACTTTTTACCATTTGTATTTTTTTTTCTACTTTGCTTCTTGCCTTAATAGCTTTTCTATGTAATCAAGTAGTATTTTGGACGATACTAAGTCCAGTGTGGAAGCTCAAGGTAGTCAGCTACTAACATCTTTGTTACTATGGATAACTGCCCATTTACTCTTACTCTAGTAGTCCAAAATCATTATGTAATTTGAAACAGAATTTTTGTATTTGGGAGGGGTAAATGCTAGCCTAACAAGGATATACTGTAGGGCTGACTTCATGTTCATTGGTTCATTTTTCTATGTTGAAATTTAACAGCTGTGCACGTTTATAACAGGCAAAATAGTGGGTGTTGTTCTATCCCATTCTTGACCCAGCTAACATTTGTCTTGGAGAAGGGGTTACAAGCTTTGGCGAGCTACTGCGTAAAACAGCTGTGCGATTTGTGAGTTTTTCTTATCTGCTTTAACTTCCAGATTCCACAGAGTTAATTGATAACATTTTGCTCACTTACGTGTAACTTCTCTGGAGTTTTTTTTTTTAGTCTGTGAACATTGTCTTGAAGTCATATCATTTGCACAGAATCTAAACATATGGCTCTGCCATCAGAAACTGTAGACTTTCATGTATTATTTCTTAAACGCTTCAACACGCTGTAAAAGTGTAGGTGTGCTTTTAGAGTTCAGTGTAATACCAGACATCTGTATTACATTGTACTTGTAGTAACTTTCTTAATATTTTAGCAAGAACCCACTTATTTTAATCATATTGAATATGTTTGTTTAATAAAACTGCTAGCAAAAAAAAAGAATGCTTACTAGGAAAGACGTGTATGGAAAAGTATCAGGAAGCAGTGGAAGAAGTGTAAGGTCAAGCATTCACATACAGATATTCTTAAAAATCTGGCATTAAAAAGTATTTGGATGTATTTGTAGACGTTTGGATAGAAAGCCAAAAAGAGTTTGCTTAATGACTTGAAAAATGTCTCTTGACTTTCAGCCTATGCTGGCATGGATAATTTTATTGCCATAAATGTGGAATAAATTCAACTTTGTTAAAAATTTCAAAGGGTAGATATTTACTGTTCAGTATGACCAAACATTTTTATGTGGGTTAGGCTAGAAGGCCTGATGCTGTCCCAGCTGAAGTTATGAAATCCCCACCAGCTCAGTGGGAGTTATATGGGTCTCCATGTAAATCTAAGTGAACTATGCTCAAAGACCAGCAGAAGAGTCTGTTATAATATCTGCTTTTCAAGATCAGTCAGGATGACCTGGGAAGACTTTAACTGCCCCGTCTGTTCTTTAGCTCTAAAGATAGTAAGAATATTCTTAAGAGGCATATAAAGGAACACACAGGACCAATTTATAGAAAAACAAACACTAAGACACAGTGATTTCTTGATTGCTATGTAAATTACTGCCGATATCTTAATTGCCGATTTAATGCTATGTTCAGCAAATGAGATTTCGTTCCTCAATGCAAAGCACTTCAAATATGTTTTTGTTATCACCAGGAGCCTTTTTTTTTTTGCATCTTCAGCCTTTTTTAGTAGTAAGCATACTATTTACAAATATACAACAATTCTAAATATGTTCTGACTTTTTTTTTAATTGAAGCCACTACCAAAAAACATGGTGTCAAGACTATGTGAGTCCAAAAAGGTGTGTGCTGCAGCTGATATGCAACTCCAGGTATGTTCTTGGCATTCTTAGTCTCTACTCTATGCAGAACTTACAGAACGTGTTTTAATTCTTGTAATTTTACCAAATTTTTATTTCAATGTAGGCACATTATCTAACTATATGGAAATTAGTGACAATTCACTCATTTTGATATTAATTTTCATGTTTGTTTTTGTGAACATATTCTGTGCTGTCTGCTTAAAGCTGAATGTCTGAATCTGTCAGAAAATACTGTGAAAATCACAGCTTTTGAAAATGACTGGATTATCAGAATTGTAGAACCAAATGTGGTTTAAGATTGAGTTCTTAAATTAATGGAATAATTTAAGGAGAACTTGCAGTAGAGGAAGTATTGCATACCTGTGGATCCTGCTGGAGTGTAGCAGGATTGAGACATACGGGCCACCTTAGTAAGATTAAACAGCTCGTTTATTTACTAGAATGTGATTTGAGCTCCTTGTCTTCTGTAGGTCGGGTATGAAAGTGGCAACTCGTTACTGCCATCACAATTGGTGGCTGAGCTACAAGGCTGTAAGACTTCTATTGCACAGTGTTAGGAGCAGTAATTAAATTCATAAACCTTTATTTTCTGTGGGTGGATATGACTGATCAGCCATTCCCATAAACAATCACTGTTGCTTTTCCTCAAAGGAAGTAAAGGAAATTAGGGTTCTAAAATGGGTATTAAGGTTTTTTCAGTCCTGCAACAGCAGTTCTCACATGTGAGCAGTAGCATTAGCATCCAGCCAAGTGTTTTTACAGTGAGATTTTGGCTGCACGTAGTATGCTACAAGTTTCTGCTGTGTGATTTTTTGTGATTTCATTTTCTTCTTTGTTTTGACTTCAGCCAGACGCATATATTTTTTCGTTTTACGGCTGATGCAGTGTTTAGGTGAGATAGATAACTCTGCTAGTACTTTAATAAAGGGTAGTAATTTTTTTTTGAGATGTGGAAAGAAACAAATTTAAAGATCAGATCTTTGTAATTCTTCACTTTGAAAAGTGCCCAAATGATTGCAACCCTGCCTACAAACATGAGCTGTGCTGCTTAACTGAAGTTGATTTAAAAGAAAAACTTAGTTAAATATTTGCAGTTTGCTGTGTGCTGTTATTTACAGTGATTTAAAACCAATCAGAATACTGGAGTGTGGACCTGTAAACGTGTATGTGTCAGTTACACTAATCAAAACCAGACTTAACACTGTTTTCAGTGTATACATATATTTTTCATTCGTTAAACTTAACAGATTTTTGAATTACGCTTTCAGTTCAACGCTGGCTGTCAGTGGCCAGTGTTGGCTGTGCAGGAGGTGTGAACAAGGACAGTGCTACCTGTGGCTATACCTCCGTGACATCTCTGCAGGTCTGATTTTGAAATGCACATTCCTGGTTCTGAAAGGTTCTCATATAGAGATAGCTGAGAATCCAGAAAGAATGTGGGCAAGAATATAATTAATTCATATAGGAGGTTTTTTGGGGAAAAAACCAATCTGGATTGAAATTAAATTTATACTGAGAATGCTTAGTGCTGGACCTCTACTCATGAGGCCCACCAACATAGAATAATTTGCCAATGCACAGACTGGTAACCACCAAAGTGATGATCAAGTGCTTTCACATGCACCCGTTCTTTTCTGGTGTGTCCATAACAGCTATCTGACAGATTTCCTTTCAACTTTTAATATGTATTTGCTATAATCTTGTCAATGTTTGGGACCAAATTCACAGTGTGGGGGCTAAATGGACTTGAATACCAAGAACACTGTAAGTCACATGTGACATGACCTCCCTGTCCTGTCGTGGGGCAGATGGTGTACTCCAGAAGTAAGTCAAGGAGGGATCATTGCATCGGTCCCATGGGGTGGGCTGTGCAATCCCCCCTGCCACTGTTGGCCCTCAGCTGCTCCTGGGGTCTCAGTAGGGTCCGTCCTGGAGTGACTCCAGACCTCATAGCTTTAGAACACCCAGTTCTGGTGGGCTCAGATTCCTGCGGGTGCCTAATGATTGACTGTTGCTGGCAATGATGCAGTGATTAAGCAGGCTGCTTGCCCTCAAATTACTCTTGTGTAACTAATGTTCAACCACTCTCAACCCGTGCCAAATGACCACAGTGCCACACTGGATAATATTATTCATTTCCTACTTTCAACACCATATTTTTGAAGATTCCAAATGTAATACCCACAGAAGTATGCACTCATTTCAAAGACACAGCCTGACAGAGCCATTCTGTTTATTAATTCAGAAAAAATGTCCCAGAGAAGTTGACTGCATGACAAATATAAAGTTCATACGTTCCTTTGTAGAAGTGTGTATTGTTACTCATGCAGATTTAAAAATACAGTAATCCATTGAAGAAAATTGTATATTTTAATCTGCAGATGCCAACGTATATATATACTACTAATGTAGATACCTGAAAAAACTGTAAATGATAACTCTAATACCTTTCCATCAGACTTTGCAAAGAGTATATTCTGTATGGATGACTAGATGCTATGTAGGCCATATTTGACCTTTAAAAGAAAGAAAAATGCTGACAAATTTTCCAGCAGTGTGGAAAATGCATGAAGGTTCTTTTGAGTTCTGTTCAGAAAATAAGTCTATTGGCATGTGAAAACAAGAAATGATGCTGGATGCTGTTTTTTCATCATAACTATAATACCTCTGCATTTTCTTCCAGCTCATATAATCGGGTACTCGAGAGGAAAGACAGGAGAATCTCATAAGGCTTTTGCCATGCAGATTGAGTCCCAGAGTCTTTCAGCCAGTAGTAACTTCACTGGAAAATGCATAACTGTTTACATAGTAATGCTATTAAGCAGACAAGGAGCTAGAAAAAAATGGAATCAAGTGAAACTAATAAATGCCAGTGTCAGTAGAAAATAGAGAGATGGTATGAAGGTAGATAACTATTTGATGGCCTTTTTCTATTTTTAGGTCTTTTGGGAAATGTGTTTTACTGAAATTAGAAATTATCTTCTAGCTACTGCTTAATATTAAGTGTTAACATGCTCCTCAGCTGTATCACCTAAAATCCTGTGGTCCTGGGTTGTGTCTCCCTTTCTCATTTCAAAGGCCTGTGTAAACACACAGAACTGTGGTTTGTAGATGGGAATGCTTATGGCTATAAAGTTCATCCAAGTTTATTTTCAGGGATGTTTTTTTTTTTTTTTAACTATGCTGTCCAGGTGGCCTGGCTCATAGCTTGCTTCCCACGCTTTACATGTGCCAGGATCGGGGGAAAGCTTATGGCTGGCTTCAGTGACTCATTTCCCTATTACCACGTTGTTCTTCAGGCAGTCCATTACACTGGCCTTCAGCTAACATTTCCCCACTGCCTAGCTGGGAGTTGAGTTTTTGCTCCAGCTCCCTGACCACAAACTACTTTACTCCAAGTTTTTCTTAAGAGGAGGTCCACTGCAGTGCAGTCCACTGCATCTTGTGAGGAACACTGAAGAGAACTGCAAACAGGTCCTAACAAAACTGGGAGACAGGAAAAAGAGAATCAAGGCTGGGCTGAAGCAGAATGCTAAAGTTTATTGTCAGATGCTGAAGTTCCTCATGTTTGGTGTGGGTTTTTTTGAGAGGAGAGGGACGTTGGTGTGAAATGACTCCTGCAGGGTCACAAAGGCCTGTGATGACAAGAGAAAGTGAGTTTTCTAGGACTGTTACATCAGGTAATTTTCAGATCTGTTCATGGTACTTACTGTTGGTAATATTCTCAGTCACCCTTGCTTCCACAAAAGCTGGAGCTTTTGTTAAACTTTGGTAAAATATGGACTGGGATTCTAGGCACGAGCTCTAAGGATGAAAAGTACTAGCAAAGGCATTGCAAAACTTCTTTCTCTGCTAAGATAAGAGTAAAAAATATTGTAGTTTTTGCAGTCTAGTATAGGTCTTTCTTTAGATTTTTAGTTTTTCATGTTATCAATATACTGGAAAATTTAAAATACCCCTGCAAAGTTTGGTTTTGAAAAATAAAGCACTCGTTTGCCATTTGGTGCAGTGTATTCATGGAGTTACCTCTGAACAGACATTTGCTGCCTACTCTGGGTTTGTAGATGGGTGATGTTAAGCGCTTGCATCTCTTGTTCAATGTTGCTATCTGGGACACAAAACTTGTCATTAATGGCTGATTGTGCAAGTTTAGGTCTTACTGACCTCTTTTCTCCTGATTAGCCATGTAGGAAGCAAGCAGAAAATTCAAGAGTAGCTCCTGCAAGTCATGGCTTCTTCACCCCTCTCCTTATAACCTTCAGTTTTTTTAAACTTTTATGTTTATCTTTTGTCAACAAGCACTGAGAAAGGATTTATCTAGATTCTATATGTTAGAAGACACTTTATTCAGACAGAATTAATACGGTCCTTTAGAAACAGTCACAATTTTGGTGCAAGTGTGTTGTATCCAGACCAAATAAAATAAATTCTGAATTCTGATAAATTAGTAAAGAGTTCAGAGTGGTTTTGTACCCAAATTTCATAATAAGGAATCTTTTCACAGGTTGAGGGCGTTGTGTTACTCAGATTGCATAAAACATCCATTCTCCATGGATGGAGAATGCCTCCAAACAGCCTTTTCTCTATAAAATTTCTGTATTTTGTGGTTATAATTCCTAAAACTGTGTGTTTATCTCATTGGGAAAGCTATTGCAGTGTCCCCGGGAGTGTGACTGGGCCTGAATCTATAGCCAAATTATTTGCTTCATCCCTTGCACAAAAGCTTTTTACCATCAATTTTCCTATGAAATGTGTCTACCACAGGGTGGCCTGACCTGAACACTTGGGTTTAAATATCTGGATCCACCAAACTTCTCAAAAAATACCTTGTGTAGCACAACAGTGGGTGTCCTCTTCTTCTGCCTTTCCTGCACTTCCATTGGATAAGAAATCTTCATATTTAAAAAAATTAATGCTGCAGTTTTTTTCAGTGATGGCACCCACTGAGCCTTGGCACTGTCTTCTATCCATGCCTACTTCATGTTTGCTGTTGAATTGGCAGATACTCTGCTTTGGTAGCTTTGCTTGAAAAGCCTTTTTATTGGTACTGCTTTCTTCATCTCCAAACACCTCCGTAATTCAGTCATGCACCTGCGTTCTGCTGCAGTTCGCGTGCTTTGGCACAAAAATTGCCTATGAACCAGCTCTTACCTCTGGCAAAATACCCTCTTGCTGCAGTCTGATCTCAGGCTGAGCTTACATGGCAGCAATTTATTGCTCTGATTGCGAGAGCTAAAATAAAAGAAGCATCTGCCTTAGCACTACACTGTTTGAGCGCTGTAGCAGAAGCTCAGGGGCATCAGCAGCTCTGCGTGCAACTTCTTAGGTTCCCTGCCGCAACTTGCCCCTGCAGGCGTGATGTGTTCTCATGGCCGCAGTGCGCATCATGGAACAAGTTATTTTGCTGTGTCCACTCAAATAACTAAGTCTTTTTTATTAAATCTGTTTAAAAATACTATTTTTGAAAAGGGGAATTGCTGGAGGGCTTCAGGGTCAGGTTTTAATTTTATTTAAAAATGCAAGCAATTTAGCACTGCCAGTGTTCTCAGTGACCTAAACACAGATTTGTGATCGGTCACAATGGTGGTGGTTGGCATACTCCAAACCCCTGTTTTCTCCTTGTATGTTATACCAAAACCAGAAGATTTACAAAACCATATATATTTAAACTCTTCCCTCTCCCTATTCTTTCTCTCCCATTCTTTTCTATTTGTCTGGTTTGGTTGTCAAATGCCAGTGCCACGTGCCAAAGACAAACATGTATTTTATCTTTTCAGGTATTTTATGCTGCCTTGGACCAAATCTACCATGGGAAACATCCTCTAAAAAAGTCAACCACAGAACTTTTAAAGGAAACACAGGAAAAAGTTTATGGATTGCCATATGTACCTAATACAGTGAGTAGAAACATAGTGATTGTATAAGCTACACCTTTTCTTTGACAGCATATTAATACCCCTACGCCTCCTTGCCCCTTGCCCCACACACTCATATGCTTATTGTTGTATTTTTGTGTTGAAAGAGTTTTCTTTCCATCAGCCACTTTATCCGGAGAGTATGGTGTTGGAAATTTTCAGCTAAAAATCAAAATTCAATTGATGTACCCATTTTTGTAGAGGTGTAGTCTTGTCATGCTGAACGTGATTACTTCTGATTTTCTTATTAAGGAAGGCACTGGAAATGATATATTAGAAAGAGGTTTTATTCCAGCTTTGCAAAGGACTGTTTGTAAAAGGCAACAAAACACTGTGCTGGATGTTGGTGTTTGCATACTGTCAGTGTCAGCATGTGAGCGCAAGCCATCGTGAAGTAGGGCTTCGAAGTGAGTTTTTCTCACTATGCTGCTATGACCTTTGGCACATCAGTTATTTATCCTTTCATGTGTTACCTGAAAGTGTTAAAGCCTTGAGTTCTACTGAGCTACGTAATTTTGATCTTCATCGTGACTAGTCTTGTGTTTGTTCTGTACTTCAAATGACATCCAAAGGTGCAGTGTGCCTAGATGGTAGTCGTGGGATTTCCTGGGCTGTCTGGAGCTGAATTCCTAGCCAGAGCATGGTCACTGTTTGACACTTTGATCAGAATACCCAGATCCTTTCTCTGCACCTCAGGAAATGGACTTCTATCCTTAGCAAAAATGTAACTTTCGTCCTCTGAGAAGTGTATTAGCAGATCCATGCTTCAGCCCTTTCCTCATTGAAGCTGTACTGCCTCTGCTGGCCTGCCAAAGCCAGAGAAGTGGAAGTGAGATGCCTGCAGAATACGGTATCTGACTTCTTAGCATTTGTGTAACTGTTGTTTTACGCTGTTCCTCCGCAGGTGTTAGTTAGCCAGTGAATGGAACAGTTTTTCACTGCTTTGAAAGTTAGCCTGCATTTTTTGTTTCATTTAAAATATTTTTTATTTTGCTGTTAGCTTCAAAAGAGTGTAATACCTTGTAGTGAGCATAGCCTCAATATGAAGAGGGACAGCAAGTTTTGGCCTAGAACTTCATCTCAGCAAAATGTACTGTGAACTTTTGAATTGTCAGAATGTCTTTGTTCTTTACATTTATTGAATGTAGAATTACTGTTTGTCAGGTCAAGAACTGTGGTACAATCTAAATTTCAGTAAAACTTAGTGAAAAATTACATCAGAAGAACGTTAGCACTCTATAGAGTAGTTAATATCTGTAATTTGGCTTGCTGTCCTTTGCTGCTCTTTCTTCTGAACTTAAGATATGTTCTCAGTTTAATTTGTAGTCCAGATAAAAAGACAAACGTCTCTCAAATAAATGTTGCGGTTTTTTTAAGTGAAGAGAGTATATTCCTTCCTTTCATTTAATTTCAGAGCTGGACATTGAAATATAGTAAGAGGCCAGCTTTTATTTTCATCTGTCATTTGGCTGGCAGAGAAAACTAAGTATTTTGATAATTTTCATTTCATCTGCTCTCTGTAGGTTTAGATTCAATTACGAATTGCTGAGTCAGGCTTGTATATCTTAAGTTAGTGGCGTTGGGTAAAAGTCGTTCTTCCTTAGTGAAGATCCTAACTGCATTAATGTGATTTTTTGTAGTACCATTGTCTGTCAGGGCTGCACAAGTATCCATTATTATCTCTTCCTGATAAAACTTAATTCCCTCTTACTGCTCTTGACAGGCAAGTAAAATTAGTAAATATCCTCTGAATATACTTGGGCTTCAGTCCCATTGTGCAGACTCATTTTCTGAGGTAGAGCCACAGCATGTATCTTCAGCAGATGAATTTCTGTCTTTCTGAGGAACAGCTCTGGTAATGGGACATTTGTATGCATCTTTTTGTTATAGTACTTTCAAAATGAGGCACATAAACTACCCCTAATAAATAAATGCTGCCATACCTATGTGGTGATGCCTGCTTTAAGGTAAACTAAAGCGTCATCCTCAGCAAATATCCTGTCTTACTTGCCAACAGTAGGAGGGATGGCGGGAAGAAAATCCTATTGAAGTCTGTATTTGTCATTCAAACAGGTTTTACACTGGAGCAGTTGGCACTGCATGCAGTAGTGTTTACATTGGCTGCGTTGACACAGGCGGTCACAGAAGCGAGTGCCACATGCCAGGCAGAAAGGAAAGATGGAGCAAAAACTGTAGACAGACAGAAGCGTAGAGAAACAGCAGTCCACAAGACTTTGTTTTCCTGAAGAATGCAAATCTCAGCTTCTGGCTGGCCATTGCTTATCTGTTCAAAAGTACACAGGGTTTGCTGCTGGCTCCTGGAGGATGAAGTTCCACTGGGATTTCTTTGGTCTATTACTGAATCCAGAAGCTGACAACTGCCAGGCAGGGGGCAAGGAAATGGATCTGCCTGTTTTTGTAGTGTCTGGAGGTTTTGTTGCCAGAGGAAATCTGTGTTACTGAGTTTGGAAAATGAATAGAAATTTTGCGCAGGCTGGATTCTTCCTTTTGACCGTTCTAAGAAAGCAAGATAAACTAAATAATAATGACCACGCATTTTCCTGCCAGTTCTTCCTAAATATACTTGGTGTCAAAATCTGTGCACTGTGGGGAATTCGGTACTCTGCTTTTGCTCCAAACTTTTCTTCAAATCATAGCTTATTTCTCATGTCTTGTGAAGCCAGTTTCCATTTACTGTGACCTGCCTTTCAATTGATTATATTGTCTTTTAGAGTATCCCTCCTGGTCTCTTCTACCTTTGTCTCCAGGATGCCCAAAGAGACTTTTTAAAAAAGTATCAGGTGGCCCTTTGATCCACCTGAGATGTGATCAAAGTTTCTCCCCGTGATTGTTGCTTAGTCCCCTGCCTGTCCCCCCAAGTTCAGACTTGAAAACTACTTTCCTTTGAGACAGTCATCAAAACTTAATGATACCCCATTGTTAGTCCTGCGCCAAGCATAATAATTCCTATCTCCTGCTGTGGGTTTCGGTTCAATATGGAAACAAAAAATGAGACACAGGGTAAACAGGCTCTGTGTTGATAGGGGAGATTGCAGCCTCCTGCAGTTAGAGGAAAGAGCTCCCAATAATGAAGTGGTTTTACAATAAGCACCAGCTGTTGAAATGATCATACCTGAATTTTAGTTGTGAAAATTTGAATGAGTTTGAATTATTGATTCTTAATATAAAAAAATTGTTATGGACTTACACATTAATTGTCTGTCCGTCATAGTAATCTTCCTTCCTAATCTGGAATTTTGATGGGAGATGCTGGTTTGACTTGTGACTGTGAGGAAAAATGGTTTTGAAGAGTGAGGCACGGGGAATCTGGGTTCTTTTTTAGATCGCTGCCAAATTGTCCGTTTTGCATTTTTTAAAATTATGTGGCCTTCCAGTAAGCTTTTCTTCTAGAAACAGAAGAACTCTCGTGAAGTACTAGAATACAACGTGCAATGTTGGAATTAACCCACTCACATCATTATGATTACATTTGATAGGAGGGAACATGTTGCTATGTAGGGACCCCTTTGATATTTTTTGGAACACTATATAATTTGCTATATACCTTTTGCTCTAGCAAGTTAAGTACATATTAGTTCAGAAGAACCACCTCTACTGGTGGCCTAAAATTTACATCAGGTGACAGGTTTAATTATGCCTATGTATTTTTTTCCAGAGTGCAGGTTTCTTTGGCAGTATGAGAAGTTCTTAATGGCATATGGTTGCTAGTGATCGGAGAGACCAAAGCACCTGTGAGACCAAATATGTTAGCCAGCCAAGTTTGCCAACAGAAAACAAGGCAGGCATTGTTATAGATACCCTAGAGCAAAGAACTGTATAAAAAAAGGTGTATCACCAATGTGGTAGTTAGTCTTTCTTCTTCCTGCAGCTGGGGAGACTCTGCCCAGGCAGGGATCCTGACCTTGGAGGGCTCCACCTACGTCCTTGTCTTAACTTGCTGGGATTGTGTCTGTCATGTTCTTTGCAAAGGAAATCAATGGATGAAATGCAACCTAACGTTTGGAGTGCTCGCTCAGGGAGGCTCTCAGGCACTGCAGGAAGACGTGGCTTGCCGTGGGTGCTGAGAACACAAGGATTTCATTAACAGGGTGCATGTAAAGGCATCTGGCAGGTTGGTCAGCTGAAGAGAAGTTGGTGTCACTAGAAAGAGAGAACTAGCTTCTCTGCAGAGAAGAAGTAGTTTCTGCATCACACATTGTCACCATGTGCCCAAGTTCCCTTCTTATTTTGTTGAAGAACACCTGAGAGCAAAAGAGCAGCTTTATGCCTCCTTTTCCTTCTTAGGAGCCTGAAGTTGACCTGACATCATGCTTAGTTGTGTTAGGTAAGCTAGAGGCCAGAAATGGAGACAATGTGGTTTCTGAAGTTCTGTATCGCAGTCTTTTACTGATCATGATCACTCTCAGTGGTGCTGCAGTGAAGAGGAGAGTATCGTTTTTGACAGGCCTATCCCTCAGCCTACTGAGGACCGCTGGCAGTTTTAGTGAAGTATCTTGGTATTGAATCTGCCGTCCATGTCATTGTGGCGTCTGTTGTCTTAGAATTTCTTACTAGGTCTTTGGAGTGACTAATAATGTGTATAACGTTTCATGTGAATATCAGTAACACCGTATAAGAAGAATAAATAGTCAGGCTGGGCAAGCGATGAGGGAGCTGTCTTAAAATAAATAAGCGATAACCCTTAACCTCTGAAGGTAAAAGTGGTTTTGAATTCTGAAAACTTGACTTGAGTGGTGAACATGAATCTTGAAATTATTGGTAAGGAAGGCTAAGTAGTGGCTGCCCATTCAATTTTAAATTGTGATTTCAATTCATACTTCGTTCGTCTAAAATCTTCTCAAATTTGTCTTAGATTTATTAAGTTAAACTAACGTAATCTTAGAACCTAATCAGAACTGAAAGCTAGAGTAAAGGAAATTAAAAAGAACAGCTAAGTATGATGATTCAAAAGACAATACATAGTTATCAAAGAGACCGAACCAAAGACACAACTATCCTGTTGCAAAGAAGATTTGGGAATAAGGAACCAAGCCATTTAAAAACCTTACTAAGATAATAGAAATTAGAGATCATTACCTGACTGGAGATAATTGCTAAAAGAATACTAAAAGAATTCAGAAGAAAGAAGGCTAGAAATGCTGAGCTGCAAAATGCAAGTAGTGAAAATAAATAAAGTTCCATAACTGCTGAAGAAATAAGAGAGCATGGATTCAGTGCAGGAGAGAACAACAAATATCAGAGAAAGCAAAAATATTCCATACCTCTGCCTTATTTTTAAAAAAATCGGTGAATTTTGTTTAGGTAAGTACGGTATGTCGTTTTTGAGAGGTATAGAAACACAACTGAGATTAAGGAATGAAAATTTAGAGAATAATTAGATTAGATGTAGTCAGGTTGTCAGAATATTTAAATTTGTCAAAGCAGTCACTGACCTGGAGGAATTATCGCTCACAAACTCATGAAAAAGTGGTAGTGCTATTGTGATAATGACTCTTATGAAGGGAGGAGAACTTGGGAACTGTAGACTAATCATTCAGACTTTGTCACTCCAGAAGTAGAAGAACCAATTATTAAGCAGCTCATAAGCACCTTGAGAACAATCAAGTGAGCAAAATAACCATGTTTTTTTTCAGAACCATCTGAGATGGAAAAAAATCCACTTTTCTTCTAAAGAAATGGATTGACCTTGGGAATAGGAAGAAAGGGGTTGATAGTGTAACTCTAGACTTAGCAAGCTTTCTGACACCTACAGGATGGAATTCGGCAAGCAAACTGGAGAGTTATGGCTGAGGCAACGCGTAGAAAGCATGCTGAAAGAGCAGGTGAAAGCTTAGTTTCAAACTGGGACCCTTTAAGTGGAAGTCACCAGGGGTCCGGCCAGGAATTACTGTGGTTCTGCATTTTTGTTTTTGATTTGGATGAGAATGCCAAAAGAGTATTCATGCGATGCTGTTAAAGAAAATCATATCTGTTTCTTTTTTTTTAATATATTTTAGTATTTGGTATTGGGGACTTAGCAGTGGGTAGTGTTGGGTCCTGTAGCAGGTGTCTTAAAAAGATGTAGAAAAATTGGAAGAAATACACAGAAGCAGTTTTGGAAAGATAATATGTTTGGAAACAAGACCTGTGAGGAAAGTTGAGGAGATTGAGTTATTTGGCTAGCAAAGAGCTATTATTATATAATTATGTGGGTACACATGAGTATGTATGTTCTGGTATTGAAAACCTTTATGAAAAAAAAAATACCATTGGAATTGAGACTGTGATCATTTGTTTCTTTTGAGTGAGCAGACAGCAGGAGGGAAAAAGTGGTTTAATTTACCGCAAATATGATTATGGTTGGTACCTAATCTTTGCAACGCTTGTCAGTCTTTTCCCTTTTGTGTTGAAGAGGGAAGCAGACACGTAGTAGGTCTAGGATCTTCCTTACAGGGAGTTTTGAAGAAGCCACTGTTGTAGATCACAGAGACATAAATTTCATAGTAAAAGCAGAGAGCCTTCATAGAAGATTGCTTTTCCACTTTTTCTCTCTCTTCAATTACTTGGAGAGGCACTGATGTTGCTCATATTCCACTTTTTGGAGTGTTTTGAAGAGACATGAGGTCATATGTCATTACTCAGCCTCTTGAAGTTTGTGTAACCCCTTCAAAGTAATTTTTTACCTTGCCATGTTGGAAACCAAAGTTGTTTACACAAAGTGCAAATCCCTGGATTAGTTTTCAGATGAGCCTTCTTAAAAGTATACTATAAAATCAAGTTGAAAAGTCTGGGTCTGAGAAAAAGATTAATAAAGGAGTGCACAGTGAACTCTGGGGAAGTGATAGTTCTATAAATAATTAATAGCTAAAAGCCATTTCAAAAAGATTGCTGCCCTGCTGAGGTCAGTATTAAAGTAGACACTGGGACTTTCAAAAGCTCTTAAAGTCACCCTTCAAGGTTTGTTTAGGTTTCTGTCTTTTTGGAGTTGAGTTCGTTTTATGATAAAGAAAATGCCGATAGCAAATATTGTGAAGATTTGTTTTCTGGTGGTAATATGACACTATTCACTGGGCAACTATCTACAGCAGCAGAGTGTTTACAGATATCGTGAGATATGAAGCACTTTTAAGGAAATTCTTTTTGCAAGTGTTAGCCCCGTGAAACTCAAACATACTTTAGCGATAGTATATACATTAGTAGCAGAGCATTTTAAGGAACGCTGCAGGAATTAGTTGCATACATCTCTTGGTAACATTTTGAAATAGCTATATGTGCTTCAGATTGCTTTCTTTATTTTTATATATTTCTGTTCTCACATCTCACATTTCCTCTT
Organism: Charadrius vociferus; assembly: GCF_000708025.1. Lineage (NCBI taxonomy): Eukaryota > Metazoa > Chordata > Aves > Charadriiformes > Charadriidae > Charadrius > Charadrius vociferus. The sequence goes on from NW_009649705.1 coordinate 1,067,168, forward strand.
CTTTTTTTTTTCCCAGGATTGTAGTACTGGAGCTATATTTGATAATGACAGATATGACTGAATATATCATTGCCATAAATACAGGCTAGAGGGCCTGAAATTAAATGCTTTTCAAATGTAGTGGGAGATTGTCCTTGCTATGAAAAGCTTGCAGTCAAAACAGAAAAGAACAAGAGAGAGGAACTATTATCACCCTCACTTAACAGGAGGTGCCATTTAGACTGGGGGGGGGGGCAGTAGTTTTTTCAAGTTCATATTGCAGTTTGTGGCAGATTCAGGATTAGAATCATGATCCTCTAAATCGCTGTCTGGAATGTCTGTGGCAAAAGATAGTAAATGAGCATTAATGTAAAATAGTGTCTATTTCATCTTCCAGTGTAGGCAGACAATTGGTATGATTACATTATACTAGCAAATATATTTTGCAGTTAAATTGCTTAAAATTTTTCTTGGTTTTTATAAGACCTTACCTTAAGCAGCATTCATGAAGTTTGTTTTAAAATAAGAGGTCAATACTTAAAATTTGGTTTAATTGATAAAGTAGAATAAAACCTTGGGCTTCAATGTGAGTCTGTTACCCAAAGGAAACCATGATGATCTGATTCTAGTTATCTTGGGCTTATGGATCTTTAAAGTTTAGGCAGTAATAAATTATTAGTTGGTAATAAAATGGTGTGTGTATTGAATTTGTATGGGTGCAGAGTTACGTTTTACAACATGAAGGACTCGTTTGGAAATTTTCTGGTTGCACATTTTTTTATATTTTACTTTTAAGACTAGTTATAATGTTTACAAGTAACGTTGTCTCTCAACTTGTCCAAATAAAGTCAGTCAAAGAACAGAATATAAAATCAATTTCATATCTCTTTGTCTTTTAATCCAAGTTTTAAAGATTGTGGAACAATGCAGATTGCAGATCATATATACAGCTTCTTGATGTCAGTGTTCTTTGTTATCCCATGTCCCGCTTCCTCCAGGTCCTTTGTGGGGAGGAGAGATCGTGAAGAGTAAACAGTTTTGAATGATTTTGCTATAAGCAGCTCAAATGCATTAATAGTTTATAAATAAAAATGAAATATTTTTCTTTAATTTAAGTGATTCAAAGACCATATGGTACATATCTAGAATCACCTAAGTGGTTAATTGCATGTTAAATTCCTTTCCTCTTCCGTACTGTAAACAAGTGCAAAAATATTTACATTCCCTGCCTTGCCAGATTTATTTATCATTTTATAATAAAAACACAGAAGTGTTATAAATTGAAATTGTAATCGCTTGCTTGACTCGCTTTCTAAAATGTCAGCGATGTCTTTGAGTTGGTTTACTTTGTGCAGTCTCCCACTCCTAACACAGAAATGCACAACACTGAAAAACTGAAGAATATTGATGTTAGGCAAGTTAGGGGTACAGCACAAGCTGTGGTTTCTTGAAATTAGCTTTCTGTTATTCTAAACAAGATTAGAAACTGTAGCAAAGGAAGTGGCTTTAAAGCTCTTTATTGGATTTTTTTATTATTGTGAAACTCCAGAATGATGATGATGTAATTCTATAAAACTTAGAGGGATTCAGGCCAAAAATACAAAAAGTAAGTTGACCGAGCAAGCCACTGCATACCTATGGAGAGAATTGTTTCTGCCAGTCAGCGAGTGCTCTAGCTTTTCCCCAGAGGTAGCTACTGGCACAGTTTGCGAACTCTGCACTCCAAAACTCATTAAACTGTTTTTTCAAGTGAGAATGAATTGAGGACGTCTTCAAAGCACGCTGTAAACTTGTGTAAGAAACTAATATAATAAGGAAAAGAAATTCTCTGATTTATTGCAGAACGAGAGTGAATTCAAAGTGTATATGAAAATCTTTTTCTCATTCTGTAAAGTAAATGAGTAGCTTAAACAGAAAAGTGGGAGAATGAGTTCTGCTATGTGACAATTTGGTCTCCCCAAAATAAGTGCACGCAGCAGCAGAGCTTGAGCCTGGTGGCCACAGCCCGGGCTTCTGCTGTCGGCGCTGGGCTGCTCACTCCCATTACTCTGCAGGAACAAGAAAAAAAGGAGGAGCCTTACCAGGGAGCTTCTCAACTTGTCTAACTGCAGGCTCAGTTCTTTTGGGAAAGGGAGCATAGAAGAGGTTCAGAGAAGGGCATTTAATTCAAGTAGATTGGCACGCTAATTCGGGGAGTCACTGTAATGAATGAACGAGACTGAAATTTTCTGTATGCGTTGGCTGGATGTTGTTGCAGTTCTGTTGCATTGCTGTGAAATCTCCTGAGTATCTTCCTTGAATTTTGAGAAAAGTGATCTTGAACTTCCATCTGGGGCAGAATATGGGCGTGAAGAACATGAAAATGCAAAGTGGAATCAAAGGAAAAAAGTGAGACCAGATCTCCTGGTTGTCAGATAATAGTTTTTTCTTTTGCTAAAAGCACTTTTTCCCTCTGATATTTTAAAATGGTGCCAGTGCAGCTAGTACATCAGAACAGGAAACTTGCTAAGCTAAATGTGGAGCATCCCTCCGATCTGCGCCCAACAGTAAATTTACCATTTTTCTGTGCTGAAAAGTGGCCTCATAGTTCTTGACCTGTAACCTGCAGCTCTTTACGTTCCAGCTCCGTCTCCTGCGCTGAGTGGCTGACACAGTGCCAACAAAACATCGCCTGTGCCAACTTACAGTGTGCTTGTTTGCATGCCAGAGCACTGTTGTCCTGGAGTTCCACTAGCCCTGATAAACCTTGGGCTCAGCAGATGGAAATAACTTGTACTGATTTCCATGCTACTCTGCTGTTTTCTTCTGGCTCCCAAGTTACCAGAGCCTGGGGCTTCTTCACGACTCTCAGGAGTTTTCCACCCGTGCTGATAGCTAAATTCAAGGGCATTGGGAGCAATAATACCAAGTTAGTGCCAGACCCAGGGGTTCTCCACCCAGTAGCCCTTGAAGGAGATAAGTTGGCTGCTCCTCTGTTGGCTTTCCTGCCAGAATAAGAATTTAATTAAGAAGGGGGAGGGCACCAAATATCATCTCCATCAAATACTGTTCCTCGTGGAAACTATTCAACAACTTGCTCATTGATGTAATTACCGTAGCATACATTTTGTAATTAGAAGACTTAAATGACGAAAATACTTTTCTTAATTTAATGTTGGGTCTTTTCAGGTTCTCACTTGTGTTTTTTGTCTTAAGATGCAAAGCAAAATGGACTTATATATACTTTGAAGCAACTGAAGTCACAGGAGAAACTGTTGGAAGAGCATTTTGAAAAGTCCAAGCACTATTCAAGAATTTCTGTAGTTGGGTTTTTTTTCCTCTTTCAAAACGATGTATTAGGATTTTGTAGCACTGATTCCATGTTATTAGTGGAGCTCCATGGAACAATGATTACCCGCATTCAGACAAAAGCTAGGTTAGTACATATTAAGCTACCTGTAGTTTTTTTCTTTCAGTTTTGTCTTTTTAGAATCACATCTAAAATTTTATACAAGGTTATTTTTGTGATAATTTAATCAGTTCTAAATTTAGAATTCAAATAATTGACTCCTATATTAATTTATGTAGTCTTCAGAACAGCTTAGTTTAACTGATCCTACCATATTGTTGAAATGAACGAAGTGGCTTAACTTTTAAATAGAAGATAGAAGTTGTAGTAAATGATTCAAATTTCTCCTAGAGCAGCAGTCCTGTGCTCTCCAAAGATAACAGCATAAATATGTCTGTCCTCTGACTACAAAGGAAACCTATGTGACTAGTTTGGGCAAGACACCTAGATTAACGTAGCTAAAGTAAAATGAACTGAATCTTACCCCAAGCATGTATCATACAAGGACTTTTTAAAAAATCCTGATAAGGTGTAAGAATACGAAAGTACCAGTGAGGTATTTTTGTTTGTTGCAAGATGGGATGGAAAGCCATTGCACATGGAATTTTGGAAGTATTTCAGACATGGTTATAAGAGAAGCCAGATAATGTTGGTGTGAAAAAGGCCCCTTTAATAACTGCAGTGGATCAGTCGCACACCTTTATTTCAGTCTGTTGTGTTGGATAGAAAGCAGGCATGAACATGACCTGTGGATGGCATATTATCATAACCCATGGGCTATGCTGTAAAATGCACTGTTTTATAAACTCCTGGAATGGGTTCATGGAACTTTTTGAAGTAGGTGATTACTCAGAGTCTTCATTAACTTTCTAGCTGCTTACCAAAAATATAACATTTAATAAGGAGAGTGCCCTAGTTCTACATGTCTAGCCTTCACCCTTTCCAAAAGGGAAATTGACATGTCTTGACTTTTTTTTTTTCTTTTCCATATGAAGAAATCATTCAGCATTGGAAATAACACAAAAAATCTAGTCCCTTTGCATCTATAGCTAATTTTATTAAAATGGAATTTTAGGTAAAAAGGTGAACCATTTAGTTTTAAATACATTTACAGTGATGTGTTTATTTTTTATTGATCATGGAACTTTGTAAAGAAGTATTAGCCTATATATTCTTGGGCTTTTTGAACATTTTATTGCCTAAGTCGTAATCTCATCTGTATAAAGTAGAAAGATTTTTTTAATGCAGGCAGGTAGCTCCTTGTGAATTAGGGTGGAGGTTATGTCTTAATGTTTAAATATTTGTTTACAGGTAGGAAAGTCCAGTTTTGGAAAGTTAATTGCTAAAACAGCATAGAATCAGAAAATGTACTTGAGTAATGTAATAGATAATGGGTAATGGTGAAATATTGAAGATTGGGAGTTCCTGGTCAGAAACTTTGGGTGAGGACTGGGAAAAAAGTAATGACAGGGAATGATGATATGATGGAGTTATTCATACTCTAGAGTGGGGAAAATCTGTACTGGTTAAAAATAAAAAAGGTTTGAAATCAAATATAGGCTTCAAACTTTACTAGGCATTAGCAGTGTTTATAATCAGATTTCCTTGAGCTGCTGTTTGCAATACAAAAACAATCTTAGTTTCAGTATGCCTCTGAGGATTGTAGTCATCTTACATAACTTGAGCTATCTAAAAGTGTGTTCCTTGTGTATTCCAAAGAAGGAAGAGAGAGTCATCTATACCTTATCTGTCTTATGCATCTGTCTTAAGATGGATTGACTCATCCTCTATTTTTGTTTCCTTTTTTGAACACTGTCCTCTTGCTAACGAATTTTTGAGTTTTTAACTCCATCATATTTGAGAGCCTCCCCAAATGCAGGGAGAGAGACGAGCAGTGTCTGTCCTTGGGTTTTCTATATCCTTTCCTTTTCTCTTTTAAAAGGAAGTGATGTGAAGTTTCTTACTTAAGTATATTAGCAAAGACAAGGTCAAACAAAATGTCTTATATTTGAATGGAGGGTACTGAGGCCTATTTTAGGTGCAGACTCTGAAACAAGCTTTTGGTCTTAGACTGGTTGCTGAGAAGATGTTCTTTTCTCCTTGCTCACTTGGGATAGAGAGTTTCAACAAACCTGATCAATGGAATAGTTGATCATCCTGGAATTTCAGACGAGCTGTTTTAGGTGCAGACGATTAAATGCAAGAGCATTTGATGTGAACAATGTGATCTGAGCTGTTGAGGAAGACATACTGTCCTACTTACAGCGTATATGATCCATTAAAATAATTCCTTTCTGATGGGAGAAGTGGAAATATTATTCCCTGTGTCAAGCTCAAAGAAATTATTTTTGTAGCAGAAAAAGCAACTTGGATTTTTCACTGAAATGATCTATTTGGAAATTATTTACATTTCTGAGTATGTGAAACCAGTTAATCAGTAAAGCTTTCCACATTCCTGAGAGAGTTGTCCTTTCAAGTTGAAGCTTTTAATTCTAACTTTGAAAACTTATATACAATAAAATAAAAACCAACATGTTTTCCTGCTCAGTCTTCTAAAAATGTAGGCTCTCTGTTCTGTTTCAAAATGTGCTTTTAGTTTAGTGACTATGGTTATAATTAAGGGACTAGTTAGAAAAACTGTAGCTATAGAGTGTAAACACAGCAACCATAATAATTTTCAGAGCAAACTGGAGAATCTGTATCCAAGCTGAATGTTTTTACATTCTTGCATTACAATGAGATATGGTACAATTGGTGTTTATTTTAAGAAAAGCAAAAAAAAAAAAGTTAATAATTCTTAAGAGTTTGCATCATGCATCAAGAGCGGAAGGAAGACTGAAGGCTGGAGACATTTTTTCATCTCCTCTAACTTTGCTGCTCCTACTTTAAACTAGTTGTGTAAGCTACCAGTAGGGGCTAGATTGCTCACCCGTGGCAAATTCCATCTGTTTTGGACACCCGTCTTAGGGTGGAGATAACCATCTTGTTTAAAGTAGCTTTTGAATGGCTGAATTACAGCTAACTTTGAGAACTTTTATTTGTTGCTCAGAAAAGGGAGATAACAACTTTGTTTCTCATCAGCTGGTCACAATGATGTAGATTATAGGCCACTATTTGCCACCTTTTTTTAGGTAAAAAGACTGATTAAAAGCCAAATACTTTCCTTTTCCACCCTCTTGGTAATTTTTTTTAACATACACATGCATCTTTGACTTGGCTAATGGAGAACAAGATGATGATTCTTTCTTGAATAAAGAAACATAGTTTATTTCATCTGTCAGAAATCAGGAGGTTGTTACTTACAGTGTGATAAAGAATCATGGTCAAAGATAAATGGCTCTGGAAAATTGCTAATGCCCCTTCACTTTTCTGTTTGACTGCCTTAGAAGTTCAGCCATTGACTCTAGGATAAGAACAAGAATCTGACAGCGCATGGATTTCAACTTAAAACATCTGTTATGCTACTTTATTGCTTATCTTCTAGTTCCTCTTTTAAACTCTGTTTTCTATGGAACCTACAAAAATCTTGACAACAGTCATATCACAAGAATGTTAAGAGCTTTGACTTTGGATAGGACAAATAAGATATGTGGCTTGTCTCCTCTTTGGTTTCCTCAGACAGCCAAAAGGGCAGAGTAAGTTTCTCACTCCTTCATCTATATATTCATCCATTTTCAGTTCCAAAAATATGCCCAAATCTTTTGGGAAATAATGTCTTTTCAGCTTGGACCTGCCTGCCTTTCTGCCACATTGCACCAGAGAGGTGACAAAATCATCATCCTTGGAGAAACTGAGACTTTAGACAGAGCCCTGAGAAACCTCATCAAAGTTGGCTCTGCTTTGAGCAAGGGTTGGACCAGATTACCTTCGGAGGTCTCTCCCAATTTAAATTACTCTGTTTCAGTCAAGGAAATTAAAAAAAAGAGTATTTTTATTTTGGTGAAAGTAAGGCTGATAATTCTGATTTTCTCTGCTACGAAAACAGAAGTAAAGAGTCAACACCAAACAGCATTAAAAAAGGAGTCCACCACCACTGGAATGAGTCATAAAGCCAAGTAACAATACATAAATGAATAACAATATAATTACAGATGATAATCTGCTATATATATGCATTTAAAAATGCGCAAACAAATCTATGAACAATAATGTTGCATGTAGATGTAATTTGTCTACCTCTGAGTTTTTTGGCATATGGGAAGCTGTAATTTTTATAGTATCAAATGCAAGTCCCTATTATCATTTTTTTTTGTGGCAAAAGGTTATAGGTTGAACTTTTCCAAGTGTGATACTGTACTTACCCATATGGAAAATGATAAGATGTGGTGTCACCTGTAATGACGTAATTGTGGTTTTCTTTCAAGACCAGTAGAACAACACAGCTGTTATCAAATATGAATACATTTTTTGACTGCTTGGTTTACTCTCCTTCTGACCCTTTTTATATATAATTCAAGTGTGATGGTCAGTATATTGAATATACATTATTTAGGTTGAAAAATGCTTCTTATCGTAAAGGCTGTGTTCATTCTGGGATTTCTGGTGGTGGTGCTTTTTTTTTTTTCTCTTTTCTTAACTGTTTGTCATTAATAGTATTAGATTTCTTCCATCATACTTCAGAAAATGCTGAACAATTTAAAGGATTTAAAAGATTCATTGTGTTCTGGTTTTTGTTTGCTTTCTCCTTACAGGCCTGGCAACTGCGATTCAGTCATCTCGTGGGCTATGGCGCCAAGTATTACTCCTACCTCATGTCTAGGGCTGTTGCGTCCATGGTGTGGAAACAGTGTTTTGCTCAGGACCCATTTGATAGGTAAAACTAGAGAAAATATGAAGTAGAATGGAGTGTTGTACTGCTTGCTTCTGAAAAACGTGAAACAAATGGGGGCACTTAGGCTGATGGGCTTTTCTAATGACAATTAGTTTTTAGCCTTTGTCTTGATTTTAATAGGATTACAAACCAGGAAATAACCACAGGTATAAAGTGTACTTTGGGACATGTTCATTGGTGCAAATAAATTCGTGTCGATGTTTTAAAATACAGGTGTGCCTGTTGGGAGGCACTGAAATCCATATTTAGATGTAATTAGAGAGCTTGATTTTCATGGATGCCTAATTACTTGTAATTTTCTATTGAAATCAAAGCAACTGCGGGTATTAAACAAGCTTCATGTCACCAACTTCAAAGCTAAGTATAGCTATCCTGCTCATTTTGCTTTGTGAAATTAAAAAGTAAATTGTGAGATCACAAATTGTAAGTGTTCTTATACCCTAGGTGAATCTTCAGAACATTGTAACAGAGCAACTTTTCCCCTTGGAGCAATGAGGGCTGAAATGTTGTTCGCAAATTAACTTCTATAAACACCAACACATATTCATATGTATAAAATTTGTTTAGTTCAGTTACTCACAGTATAATTTTAAATGTAATTTGAATTTGAGGACTCAACATGGAATCAAGGCAGTCATTGTTTCAGGGTGGAAAATTTCATTTGATCTCTGTCTCTGAGTTCTGTAGAGATCCTAGAAGTAAATTTGACTGAAAGCTGAACAGGTTGTGTTTGCGGATGGCTCTAACATCTGTATTTCTCCAGGGCAATGGGTGAGCGTTATCGCAGAGAGATGCTGGCACATGGCGGTGGAAAAGAGCCCATACTTATGGTTCAAGGTAGAAAACCAGTTTTATTCCCTTGCTCAAGAAAGAAATAATTTAACTACATTTCCCAATTTGATGTTTTCAGTTTATTATTTCCATTGGATTTATGAAAGAAAACTTCTTCATTTATTTAGTTGGTCATCGACTTTGTGTCATGGTCAGTAGAACTCCTTGTGATACACAGAATAAAAACACACACAGATAGTTGGGGTGAAGCATTGGAAGGTGTTGTATTACAAGGCTGTCCAAAGAATTCAGAATAAGAGTATCACATACTTGAAGGAAGATAGATGACACCATTTTTGGGTACAAAAAATGAGTAACTTTTACATACATGGAATTCATAATAGATCTGGTTATTTTGTATATAAGAATTGGAACTTTTTTGGGCCGCGTCATTTTAGCATCATCAAAACAGCTTTGTTTGTGTCAGTACTTTAAGTACACATTCTCATGAAATAGAAGTCTGAAGACTGTAATAAAGAAACATGGTTCATTATTCCTCTCAATACCGTATTTGCCTTTTGAGTCTGGAAAATAACGTTTAAAAATCATTCATAGCCATAGTAGAAATACTAGTACTTCATGTATTAAAAAAAATGTCAGAAGAATTAAACAAATTTGAGAAACTGCCAACTTTATCTCAAATTTATCAATGAGATCAGGATAAAGACTTTCCTTTGTAATGTTGCAGTTCCTGAGATGAGCACTTGGTCAGTACTTCATCTAATGGGGCATCTTTCAATTCACTCTGAAATTCTTAATATTGAGAGTGAATATTAATTCCTTGGCCTCTATTCAGTTTGGTAGACTGAAGTTGTGGAGTTTTCTTTCTACAGATAAGGAAGACAGTGCTAACGTGTCTGTATTTCATCATGAGTTTGGCATAGTTTCATGACTAGAACATTTCAGTTCTTTGACCTATCTGTTTATATTTGAGGTCATAACCTCTGCTCTCCTTAGACTCATCATATAGTAAGCAACTATATATTCTCTAGATTAGTCTATTTATATTTTTGATCTACAGGGTTACTTTCCATTCAGCATGACTTTGCAAACTTGCCTTTCTTTACTGTTCATGAAGAGTCTTTGTTTGTAACCTCAAAAAAAAATCCCAAAATTGTGGATTACAAGACAGGAACGTACATGTTTATGAGCTAATCCAATTTTTATATTGTAAGTCATATGGTAGAGGAACAAAGAATGTTTTTAAACACCAGTTATGCTTATCATTTCTTCTATTTCTTGTGTGTATTTTTAATTTTACTGAGCATGGAATCTTCCTGGAATGTCCTAGAGGCTATGTTGAAGTTGCTGGCAGTGTGCTCCCTTGAATCAAATATTATTTGAATGAAGTTTGCAAAACTCATCTGTGGATGGACTCATATAAAATCTACAGAGAAGTACAACTGGCTTTCCCCCTTGCATGTGAGAGAGCACTGTAGAACGTGGTACAATCAGTTTGGGGTTGAGAGTATGCATCAGTTATGAGAGAGCACAGTAGAACGTGGTACAATCCGTTTGGGGTTGAGAGTATGCATCAGTTATTTTGGATAAAACTTGCTACTGAAATTAAGCTGAAAAAGTGGCATCATGGTCCAGGCAATTCCAAGTTTATTTTAATTTTAAAGGAAATCCAAATATGATGAAGTCTGGCAAGGTACAGTGAAAGCACACAAACAAGTTTAATTCTTTTGAACATGACAAATGCAGTAATGAGGTGTTTTAGGCATTTCAATATTCACAGTCCTTGATTCATTTAATGCAGATGGTTCATCAGTGAGTCGTCAGGACCAATGGTGTATGATGAAGAGGTGATAGCTCTGCAGCCTGGGGTTTGAAGAAGAGAGCAAGCTATGTTTAAGGAATAGTTGTGCATACTGCATGGCAGTGAACTTGACATTGATGGTAGAATAATGGGATCTTTTATGATGTGACCAAAAAATCTATGTATAAAAGATACACAGTGTGATTTTTATTTTTTTTCTTTAAATCAGCAAATCCATAAACCACTAAACAGAACTGTGTATCACTTTAAGGTCAGTAACTGAAGTGCACCTGCTGGTGTGTTTGTTCACGTGTAATAGGAGAACCAGACAGCAGTAACTCCTCTGTATCAGAGTAATACTGATGATAAGAGCACAGACTGATTTACAAAAAATGGAAGAAGTTTTCAAGATGTTTACAGAATCGTGGAATAGTTGAGGTTGGAAGGGACCTCTGGAGGTCATCTAGTCCAACCCCCCTGCTCAAGCAGGGCCACCTGGAGCCAGTTGCCCAGGACCATGTCCAGGTGGCTTGTGAGCATCTCGAAGGATGGAGACTCCACAACTTCTCTGGGCAACCTGTGCCAGTGCTTAGTCACCCTCGCAGGGAAAAAGTGTTTCTTGATGCTCAGAGGGAGCCTCTCGTGTTTCAGTTTGTGCCCATTGCCTGTGGTCCTGTCACTGGGCACCACTGACAAGAGCCTGGCTCTGTCTGCTTTGCAGCCTGCCTTCAGGTATTTATACACATTTATAAGATCCCCCTGAGCCTTCTCTTCTCCAGGCTGAACAGTCCCAGCTCTCTCAGCCTTTCATCATAGAAGAGATGCTCCAGTCCCTTCATCATCTTTGTGGCCCTTTGTTGGATTCTCTCTGGTATGTGCATGTCTCTCTTTCACTGAGGAGCCCAGTGCTGGGCACAGGGCTCCAGGTGTGGCCTCACCAGCACCAAGTAGAGGGGAAGGACCACCTCCCTCGACCTGCTGGCAATACTTTGCTTAGACATTAAACAGGACTGGACCTAGCAGACCCCTGGGATACATCGCTAGTTACTGGCCTCCAACTAGACTTTGTGGCACTGATCGCCTCCCTCTGGGCTTGACCATTCAGCTAGTTTTTAATCCACCTCTCTGTCTGCTCATCTAGCCCATACATCAACAGCTTCTGTGTGAGGATCTTATGGGAGATGGCGTCAAAAACCTTGCTGAAGTCCAGGTAGACAATATCCACAGCTCTCCCCTTGTCTACTAGGCCAGTTGTTTCATCATATAAGGTTATCAAGTTGGTTAAGCGTGACTTGCCCTTGGTGAATCCATAGTGACTATTCTGGATGATTTTTTTTGTTGTTCATGAGCCTGGAAATGGTTTACAGGATTAGCTGCTCCACCAGCTTCCTAGGGATTGAGGTGGGACTGACCAGCCTGTAGTTCCCTGGGTTCTCCTTCTTGCCCTTCTTGAAGATAGGCATAACATTTACTTTTTTCCAGTCTTTTGGCACTTCTCCTAGTGGCCATGATTGATCAGAGATTACTGAGAGTTGCCTTGCAATGCCATGTGCCAGCCCCCTCCGCACTCATGGATGCATCCCGTTAGGACCTGTGGGCTTATGTATGTCCAGTTTGCTTAAGTATTCCCTGATCTGATCCTCTGCCATCAAGAGTACATCTTCCTTGCTTCCCCTGGCCAATTCTGTATTCTGAATTTCATTTTTATACTCTGCATTTCTTTAATATTACTTTAAACAGAAATTTTAAAAGATATTCAAGATCATAAAAATATCCAGAATTCACCAGCAGTTTCCTTGCCTGTTGGATATTGTGATGTTAATTCGTAGACAGTGTAAAACTTAAACAAACATGCGTGCATGACTGCCTGAAAAATGAAATCGAGGTGACTCAGGTCTTTTGACAAGTTAATAATTTGATTACTTGTTTGGGATTATTTGAGGTTAAATCACAGAACACACATGATGGAAAAGTTTATTATATGTTTGTACTTAATTGCTCCATATTTATTACAAAAATTGAAAATTTAAGGAGAAAAGTAAGAACAGTTACTTGTTCTTTAATTTGCTTAGGGTCAATCAGCTTCTGACTCCCTTTGCTGCATTTTTTCCTTTTCATTACGAATGTTCCAGAATACTTCATTTCCATCCTTTGTTAGTTTTCATCAGTTGCAAAACTGCACTCCCTTAGCAGATGACCACACAGATTGCTGATTAAAGACAGATTCCACCAAACTTAAAAGCTTGTTATTTTACTCTTCTTCAGCGAAACAGTCCCGGTTCTGTGCTCACTAGTGCCGTATTTCAAAAACCTTTAGTTCCATAGACTGTTATTTCAGGCAATTTTTTTTATGTAAAGAAATGTGCTTGCACAAGTCTGACGTTTGGATGTATGTAGCCTCACCCTTCAAGTGCTTCCGTATCTCATTGTGAAGTTAGCCACATTCATTGACTATTTGATAACAGATAACTTCACAAGCGCATTTCATTTATATGGTTTCTTTGTTACGATTTTCTTCTCAGAAGCTATCTATTGTCTTCCTTTTGTGTTTGGATCTGACCCTAGCTTTTCATCTTTCTCCCACGTGGTTCCAGAGATGTACTGATTAGGGAAGATAAAGGATCTGACCTGCCATCCAGTGGAGTTACTGACAAGATTCCTGTTTGGACTAGTCTTTAATTAGAAAATACAATCTACTTTTTTTGTTGTTTGGATTTTATTCTCTTGGCATTTGTTTCCATTTAAAACAAAAACCCACAACACAAAGGCTTTATGAAACCTTTTTTAATATTTTCTGAAGTGACCCCTTTTATCTTACCCCTTTGATAATCAACAAAATACAGAAATAGTCACAAATATGGGTAGCAGGAGCAATTAAAAAATGAGTGAACAGTGCTTTGTCCAAGAGGCTAGCTTTTTTTTTTTTCTTTTTTTTTTTTCTCCTTAGAGAGGAAATACAGTTTGGGAAGAACTTGATTCCTCTGTCATTTTGGCTTGGCCACATGGCTCTTGCAGACCCTCTCCTTCCCAGGACTACATGGCATTAGGGATTCCAAATTCCTTTAAAGATATGTAACCCAGGTGTCCCTTCCAGGTCCAGTGGTGTGCTGGTTGCAGGTCTGAACAAGATTCAGGTGTGCACCATCCCTCTCTCTCTCCCTTGGCACTCCCTGACTGGAAAAAGAACAACCCAGGTGCATAGGCAGAAAGTATTGCAGTGTGAAAAGTACTGGGTTGGATGATCTGGGAACTGAGAGCGTGGAACGTGTCGTGGAGTGCGCTTCTCCTGCAGTTCTGATGCAGTCACGTAGCTCTTTGGGTCTCTGAAGAGGTCCTCGTGCAAAATACATGTGAAATTGTGTTCTTGATTTGTTAATGCTGTGTTATATTGCAGACAGACATGCTTAGCTGTGTGCATACATGGTAATCAAACCAACTGAATCTGTCAATGAACACGCATTTGCTCCAATGCAAGAGGTTGTAAAAATCTTCAGAGAATGATTGTATGTCTCTTTGAAAGTAGAAGAAATACGCAGAAATCCTAAAAGGTGATGTGAATGACAACATATGTTAACTCAAACTACATGGACCCAAAATAATTAGTGTTCCAAAGGGGCAGAGGCCAAATTTTGCCACAGGCTTTATTCTTCTCCCAATTTTCAGTGATTGTAGGTTACAGCTACCATCTCTCAAAAGGGTGTGGTTAACCACAGTGCTGTAATGTGAAAGAAAACTTCAAAGCAGAGAAGATAAGCTGTGCAGTTGCCTTAGGCTTGGGAGAGACTGAACTGAAATAAGGAGTTGGGCTGAACGTGTAGAATACACTCCTAGATTTTAAAACTGCAACCATCAGACCTTGTGGACATCTTACTAAATCATTAAGACTGAAGTGCTGAGTACTTACAATATATCAAAGCTGATCTTGCTTTGATATATTTAATGGAGTTTAAAAGGAGACGTGACCATTCTTAACACATCTGTGTAGATTAAGAGGTTAAAACACGGAAATACCATCAGTGTCTGTTTCTTTTGGAGTTGTCTACTCTAAAATCTGTAGTTATTTATTTCATAAGGACATGATCATTTTACTACAGTAGGAGTCCTTCAGCAATGACCTCAGTTACTCTTCATCCTTCCCTTGCAAAAGCAAATTCTGCTCATGTCTGCTTTTGATGTCAGTGATGGGAAAATAGCGATGCAGTAGACCACTAATGCAAGAAATCTGAAATCTGTTTGTATTATCAAAAGTTGGAACTACTGGGTAGGAGGTCATTTGACATCACTATTGCCAGAACGATTTGGAATTCTCCTACATATTTAAAACAAACCATGTGGAGTCTAAATGAATGCAGTTTGTAACAAGTTTTGGGTGAGATCTGGTAAGACTGTATTCAGCTGCACTAAAATGCATCCAAGTGTACTGTAGCTACTTATGTTTCTTTTATTCATTTTGTAATATGCAGGGTTGGAATGTTTTTGTTACTATCTACCATTTTTATGTAAGAGGGAAATTAAATCTACTGGAAGATAATCCCAGCATCAGTCTCTTCTCTTCGCCCTAATCATTATACTGTTAGCTTTTATTCGTTTGCAACGTACTGATAATCATAGTTTTAAGAATTGTCCACAGCAGAATAAATTTTAGTGTGTCAAAAGAATTAGCTAAACATCATCCAGCTGGCTGGTTTTTATAAAGTCAGTATTGGAAGGGGGGGTTGTATTTTGCTTGGGGAGTGGTGGTTATGTCTATTATGGCCATCCTTATATACTGTCTATGCAGCATTACAGTCATCCCTCCATATTGATACCTGATAGAAAAGGGCATATTGGCGATAGAAAAATGGTTCTTTTGTAGAGCTATGTCTTAAAAATTGGAAGGAATGAATAACATCACCAACTTGAGATTTTTATACCTGAGCCTAGTCATCCAGAATTTCTTTCGGGGATACAGGGAAAAGTAGGTTCTTCAGTGGCACGACTCATCTCATCGTAAAGTAGACCTCTGAAAAAGGTCAGATGAGTGGCACCCTTGAAGGTCTTCCTACTGTTCAGTCTCTAGAAGTAGAGTCAGTTAGTTCAGATCTGAATGTCTGAGGCAAAATGAGGCCAAAACAAGGCAAAATGAATTGCACTGTTGGGACTGGACCACTCCAACTGACTTTAAGATGAAGCTCCAGTAATCACACAAGACAGTACGTGTTCCAGTGGGCTGCCGTCCATGTCACCTTCTTAAGGCAATCTCTCCACTTCTCAGAAAACTGCAGGAAAATAATATGAGTTTAAACTGGATGTTTTTCCGAGTTTTGTAGGGAGCAAATACTCACGTCCCCCAGGCAGCCTGCTCAGGAACCTGGGAGAGGGAGCCTGCAGGAAGCCGTGGCTCTCTGGGGAGGTTAGATTAGCAGCTGGTATCTGGTCACATCTGTTTCTCAGCCCAGCACATAGCAAGCCATTTTTCATTGGGAACTAGAAGTAATTCCACTGCAATTTTACTAACATTAGAGTAGATGACAAGTTTACCAAGTATTTGGAAATACTAATTCTGCTCTCTTTCATTTTGAAAATAGCTCGATGCAAACTTCATTTAACAACATTTCAGTCAACCTATATATAGTACGGGATTTGTTTTCCTTTTAGTGCTCACTATTAATCTACTGGGTCATGGCAGTTTGTGTTGACAGTTGCAACGTGTTTAAATCAGATTGAAATGGGATTCTGTGAGGTCTTAGCAAGAAAATTCTTTTTGGTTGCTCACACAAAATTACCTCAAGCTGCTCTGTTTCCTGGTGGGTTTTGAATCGTTGTGTTATAGTAAAAGATTCCGGTCTTTTAGCAGCATGCAATTATAATTTCCACTGAAAGCAAATATTGTTGAGGATGTGAAAGAATATAAAATTATGTTCAGTAGGTACGCCGATGAAAAAGGGTAGAACAAGGTTATATTTACATTGGCAGTTGTCAGAAAGAACAGATCACTTCAAAGAAGTACAAAGATGAAATTTGACATTATTTGGCAGCTGTACTGTTTTTTTTTTTCTGGCACAAGTAATGCAGTAAATTTCCATATATAATCTTGAAAATGTTAATAACAGTGAAAAGACCAACATTAATGTAGTGTTATGTACAAAGAAACATCTGAAAATAATTTACAAGATATATTCTCATGCTTTCTAAAAACTGGGATTCTGGGGAGGAAGGTGTGAGATTTTTAGCTGCTCTGTTTATGGAATTACGTGGCAAAATACTTGAGTGTGATTCTTCATTATGCTAATTTCCCTGTCTGTTATTCTGTAGCCATATGCTGCAGCTAACAGATGCACTAATTACAATTTTTAATAAAGGTAAGTCTTGGTACTGTAAAAAAGCAAAACTAAAACTGCAGTGCACTGAAAATGATTTTGTTTGGGTATGTTTCATGCCTTGTGAAAAATTTCAAGGGTATTGGTACACTCAGTGCTAAATTAAATGCTTTTAAGGTGTGTAACACTTTGAAAATACATGTTGTTTTTTCTGGCTCTGTCAGACCTGAGACTCAGCAGATAATGATTTAGATACCTGCTCAATCACTGATTTATTCCAGTCATTTGGAAATGACTGAGTCTATGGTTACATTGCTTTAAAATGGATATAATTCCCTGCTTAAGCAAGATTGTAATGATAACAATCAGTTAACAATCTTGAAACCTGTCAATTCTGTGGTAACACGTAACAGGTAGCTTGAAGAAATTAAATAATCCCTATACACTATAATTCCATTTATTTCTTGTCAAAGAAACACAATAGCTGTTTCTGTCATGTTGTCCCATTAGAAGTGAGTTAGTGATAAGCATTATTATTGACAAAGCTTTCAAGGTCATAGTATTCTTGCTAAGACTCTGTTGTCTTGGTTTTGTAGGTATGCTTCAGAAATCACCTTCAGTTGAAGATTTTGTGGATGCCCTTGTTTCAGATTTAGACCAGGACTTTGAAATGTTTATCACGGACTCATAAAGATGTTCAACAGAACTGAATTCTTTTATGGAAGACTGCATATATCTTCATAATTGTGGATAAAATAATTGTTGTGACTGGTTTTGCTTCTTGGTGAACACTTGTAAAAGTCTGAATACTCATGTTGGTGAAACAGTAATAAATAATTTCATTGGATCACCTGGTTTCGTTTATGAAGATGATGGCTTTCCGTTGCATAGGAGCGTAGGCATGGAATTTGGGAGAACAAATCCTCTAGCAAGTACTGTTAGAAAATTTGATCTTGTTGGGACAACTGATTAAAGGGGAATTGAACTCATCTTCAGGGTGAGTGGAGTGCTATGAATGGTCTTTTGGTACACACATTGGATTCAGTATTAGGACACACCTGTCGAGTATGGATATTCTTTAAACTTGTTTAACCCTATTCCTTGCAGGAGTTCTACATTGGGAAAAAGCAAATTGTGTTTGCAACAAAGGGGAAATTGGGAAGAAAGATGAAGTGGAAAACTAGGAACTGTATTTGAGAAAGGGAACAAAAAGACGAGAAAAGGAAAACCATAGTCAGACGGATATGTGATGGAAAATGTTAGGGTGTGGAGGAAAGAGATATCTTGCAACACAGAAAGAGAGAGACAAAAGAGTAAAATAGGCACCCCACAAATGTTTCCTAATGGAGGGTAACATGGAAGGTAGCCATGCTTTTGTAGCTGTTGTAATCAAATGGGTATATGCACAGCCATGTTTGTAAGTAAAAATAGTATCTTTAGTTATACGAAGCCATTGAGCAGGTCTTCTTCAGGTTTGGAATAGAATAGCAAACTTTAAATCTAAATACAAAAGATGGACCGTTCGTTCTATCAAGTGCATAAAATGATTGGGAGGAGGAATGGAATTTACAAGGTGCCGTAAAACTGGTCTTGCTATTGAAGTAGTATTTTTTTAAATATCCAACAGAGTTACAGTTTTAGTTCTTAAGCTTATCTTTTGCAGATCATCTGCTGAGCTTCAGTGTTCGGGGGTCAGCAGTTTTCTGAGGAGTATTCTTGCATTAACTGGGTCCTTTTGTTCTTTTATCTGTTATCTGGGTGTGTTTGGTTTATTGTGTAGCGGTGGTTTAGTTTTGCCCACATTACTTTAAGGGCTTTACTGGATGAAGTCTATCCACAAAGAGGGCTTTAAAATAAAGTTGCTGGGGGAGGGCAACCTCAGTCCATCCCACTCTGACCAGTTTGATGCCAGTGCCAGCAGTAGATGCCCAGAGTCTGGAGAAAGATCACAGGTCAGCAGGAGAGCACCTGGAGTGCACGACAAAGGAATTCCAGCCACTCCAGTCCGTAAGTCAGCTTTATCCAGGCCCAACTTCAATGCCTCTAGGCAAACACATGTAGCATGGGGAGTAAACAGGAGGAGTTAGAGATGCGCATGCGCCTGCAGGGCTATGATCTCATTGACATCGAAGAGCCGTAGTGGGATGGCTCCTATGACTGGAGTATGGGAAGGGACGGATACAGGCCCTTTAGGAAGGACAGGCAGGGGAGATGAGGAGCGGGTGTAGCCCTCTATGTCCATGACCAACTGGAGTGCACAGAGCTCTGCCTGGGGATGGATGAGGAGCTGACTGAGAGCTTATGGGTCAGGATTAAAGGGAGGGCAGGGACAGGTGACATTATAGTGGGGGTCTGCTATAGGCCACCTGACCAGGAAGACTGGGCGGATGAGGCCCTCTATAGACAGATAGGAGCAGCCTCACATTCACAAGCCCTGGTCCTCATGGAGAATTTCAACCACCATCTGTTGGAGGCACAACACAGCAGGGCATAAACAATCCACAATGTTCCTGGAATGCGTCAACGATAACTTCCTTCTCCAAGGAGTTCAAGATCCTTAGGGCAGTGAGGAGGGCACACTGCAAGCTCACTAACCTGGACTTCAGGAGAGCAGACTTTGGCCTTTTCAGGGATCTGCTTGGTGGAGTACCATGGGATAAAGCCCTGGAGTGAGAGGGGTCCAAGAAAGCTGGTTAATATTCAAGGATCACCTCTGAGCTCAGCAGCAATGCATCCCAACAGAGAGGAAGTCAGGCAAAAACTCCAGGAGGCCTGCATGGATGAACAAGGAGCTCTTGGACAAACTCAAACACAAAAAGAAAGCCTACAGAGGGTGGAAGCAAGCACAGGTAGCCTGAGAGGAATGCAGAGAAATTATCCAAGCAGCCAGGGGTCAGGTTAGGAAAGCTAAAGCCCTGATAGAATTAAATCTGGCCAGGAATGTCAAGGGCAAAAAGAAAAGCTTCTGCAGGTATGTCAGTGATAAAAGGAAGACTAGGGAAAATGTGGGCCCTCTCCAGACAGAAACAGGAGACCTGGTTACCTGGGCTATGGAGAAGGCTGAGGTACTCAATGACTTTTTTGCCTCAGTCTCCACCAGCAAGTGCTCTAGCCACACTGCCCAAGTCGCAGAAGGCAAAGGTAGGGACTGAGAGAATGAAGAACCGCCCACTGTAGGAGAAGATGAAGTTTGAGACCATCTAAGGAACCTGAAGGTGCACAAATTCATGAGACCTGATGAGATGCATCCACAGGTTCTGAGGGAACTGGCAGATGAAGTTGGTAAGCCACCATTGTATTTGAGAAGTTGTGGCAGTCTGGTGAAGTTCCCACTGACTGGAAAAGGGGAAACATAACCCCCATTTTTAAAAAGGGGCAAAAAGTAAGACGCAGGGAACTACAGGCCAGTCAATCTCACCTCTGTGCCCGGCAAGACCATGGTGCAGATCCTCCTGGAAATTCTGCTAAGGCACATGGAAAATAAGGAGGTGATTGGTGATAGCCAACATGGCTTCACCAAGGGCAAGTCATGCCTGACAAATCTGGTGACCTTCTATGATGGAGTTACAGTGTGGGTGGGTAAGGGGAGATAAACAGGCGTTGCTGCATAGGCTCGGCCTGAATCTGGTCCCTGCATGTTTGTTTACATGGAGTTTCCTTTTAATGATGAGTGGACGAGCATTGGGCAACTGTTTAAAATATAGGAGGGCAGGTTTTAGGGGGTACAAAGCCATTCAAAACAAAGATGTTTTTCCAGGATAGGCTGGAGCAGTTTAAGGTTGCACATTATATAGCAGGTGACGAACAAAGGAAATATTATCAGTGGTGTTTCCTTTTTCTCTTGAAATAAATTATGAAGTGGTATTTGAGTGCCTATTAAAAAAAAAAAAAAAAGAAGAATTTTTCTCTAGAAATGGCCTTGTCTTTTAGAGGTCATCTGTAGGTTGTTACAAAAGATATCATAAGTGTCCTGCTCAGTGGAAATGCAGTTAAAGAAGTGTCATTATTTAGGCCAAATCAGCTACTGGGGACCTGGGGGACCCCAGATGGGACCGACAGATGCTCCCCTCTACCCCTCTTCAAAGAGAGAGGCAGAGGAGGGAAAAGAGACTTATGAGTTTAGAAGGAACTAAAATACCTTAATGAAATATTAATAATAAAATAAAAGGAAATAATGAAATATATACAAAACCGTATCAAGCTCCCAAGATGACAATCACGACTCCGGCTAGCACTGGGGCAGTCCCAGGCTGGACTCAGTGACGGACGGGAACTGGATTCCGGATCTGCATTCAGAATCAGGATCAAAGGCAGACGAACAGACAGAGTCCTCCTCGGATGTCGGCCATTGAAGAAAAAGAGCTGACTCTTTGATGCCTCAGCCGTTATACTGAGCGTGAGGCAGATGGGATGGAATTCCCTGTTGGTCGGTTTTGGGTCACCTGTCCTGTCCACTCCTCCCCCCAGGGGGGATCCCTCTATGCTTTTCCACTTCTGACCCTCCAATAGGGCAAAAACCAAAGTTTGTTGGCCTCGGCTGTTAGAGCAGTAAGTATAAGCAAGAGCGTCTCTGCATACCATGCCTGGGCAGCAGCTATAAACACAGGTCTTATCACTCTGAGAGAGTGAACATTGTCTGCACAATATGCTGTTAATTTCAGTAGTTAGAAGAGGCCCAGCTAAGAAGCGAAGCTATGAACAAAACTGGTCCTGTTTTACCTCAAGCCAGGACAAGAAGAAATAGAGGAAGAGAACCAAGGCTGAGAGATGAGGGCAAATAGCTGGGAGAGAAGCAAGTGAAGGATAATGATAAAAAAGCTCAACCTGAAAAAGTGGATATTTGGGAAGGGATAGATAAGTGTGAGAGCTAATTGGATGGTTGGTCCCTGTGTTTTAGCAGAATTTGTGCTATCGGGTATCGTTTGATATTTTTCCCTATTTTTTCACTTTGTTTTGCACGGTGGGAATTTGTCTTGTATGAATAGCACTGCCATTCTGTTAGAACTGGGTTTAGACAGTTTCAGATATTAAATGTTTTGATTAAACAATAGCAGGCATATTTTGAAACGTGTACCACAACAAGGCTTCTGTGTTGTACGCCTGAATGGCTACATTCTCTATCTGCAATTGGTCCCTACCAGGAAAGAATGAGTGGTTTCGCTTAACAAACTAGGTGAGTATTTTGCTGTAAGTAATCTGATTTTAAAAGACAACTCAAAACCTAAAAAAAATGTAAATTTAGGTGTGAGTAAAAACACATTGTGAATGTGGGAAGTTCTCAAAAGATACAATAGCTCATGAATGTAAATTTAACAACCCCTTGTAGAGTATTTAATGGAAGCGTGTTTTAAAGGGAAATCAAGGGTGTTATGTTTGTTGCCTGGTTTTTGTACTGAAAAAAACTACCAATAATGTTTATCTGGAGTTGGCACATGTTGAAAGATTTATTGAGACAAAAAGAACTTAGCAAAAGGAAGTCCTAGTGCTGACACGGACCTGGGAGCACTACCATAAAGAAAATAAAGCATCGTAATTGGCCGGATAAGCAGAGCATTTTAATTTAAGAGATTTCCCCTAGATTTTAATCTGAAAGAAATTCAAGTGATGTTGGTTCTAGAGTGTAGATACTTTATCAAAATACATGTAGTAATCACACTGTTTTATGCCCGTGGCTGCTATTACTTCCTTAATTCACTGTCTCATTTGATCCTTCTGTAACAACAATCTTTTCAAGTTTTTATCAGAGTGGTGTCAAACAACATATTCCTAATACTGAAATCAGATATAGACAAAGGAAAAAAATCTTGGCTTTTGCCAGAGCACAGTGGACTGTAGCCTATTGTCGCAGATTCATAGCTCTGGGGACGTTTGACAAAGATGGGAGCTGGTAGAAAAACGAATACAACTCAGAACGACGGCTTCAGTTTTTTTGTGAAGAAACTTTGTTGACTCCACTAATTTTTGTTTTATGAAATAACCTTTGAGGATTGAACAGTAGACGTGATTAAGCCTCTTGGGAACGTATTGTATCACCACTACGATGCTTACTACAGAAAGGGAAATATTATTCTAAATGATTTTTTTTTCTCTTTTTTGGTAGTTTCTAAAAATGCTTCCAGCTGTTCAAATGTCTGATGCTTTTTCCTTTCTTTTTTTTTTCTTTTTGAGAAACTTTTATTTTCCAGAAAATATGTGTTCTTTCAGTAATGTGAGACCTCTCTTGTGACCAGCAGTGTAACTCTTTGTAAATGTAAAAACCACTGTAATCCTTTTCCAGCATTCCATGTTTTCCCTGTGGGGCTGCCGAACCAGCTATCCAAAAGTTGGTTTTATAATACTCAGTGTCATGCTTTTAATCTGAAATTGTACTATGTTTTGGATTTTAGCTGCTATAGAAAATAAGTAGTGAACATCTTCAGAAGAAATTATGCCCTTATGCAATCCTGGAATAATAACACATAATTAAGACATATCAGAGAAACACACGTGGATTATGTTTGATAGTCTGAGGTGTGAGCTCTGCTTTTTTTTTTTTCAAGTTTGATGTGATTCTTTTTCTGATTCACTTAAGGCAGACTGAAATATTGCTTAATAATTGCTTTCTGGTGACATAAATGTGGCTGGTGCTGCATGGAGTTCTCTAAACGCCTTACCAACAAAGATCAGAGGAGCAGAGGGCAGCAGTTAAGTGAAGAAAGCAGGGAAGAGAAGGGAAATAGGGCAAGGAAGAACTGAATATAGATTAGAAACCAGGTATGAAAAGGGCTTGGTACAGAAGCAAAATGACTTTTAAGTTAGAAACTTGGGGAGGGTTTTCTTTCCAAAGCCATAAGTCTAAATGGAAATTACAGCGCTGTCAGTAACAGAAAGGGCAGAGGTGTTCAGAAATATTTCTGCTTTGTCTTCAGTGGAAAGCCAGATGGAAGAATTCATATCATATGTTGATAAAATGCTTCCCTTTCTATGCATGTTAAATAGCAGCTCGTACAATGGGTCAGACTTAAATCAGTGTGCAAAAATTAAAAATAGATATATATCAATATCTATATTGATTTGAGGGCTGGAGTACCTCTCCTACAAGGAGAGGCTGAGAGAATTGAGGCTGTTCAGCCTGGAGAAGAGAAGGCTCCAGGGAGATCTTCTTGCGGCCTAAAGGGGGCCTACAGGAGAGCTGGGGAAGGACTTTTTACTAGGGCATGTAGTGACAGGACGAGGGGGAATGGCATTAAACTGGAAGAGGGCAGGTTTAGATTAAACATTAGGAAGAAGTTTTTCACTTTGAGGGTTGTAAGGCACTGGAACAGGTTGCCCAGAGAGGTTGTTGAGGCCCCATCCCTGGCGGTGTTCAAGGCCAGGCTGGACGTGGCCTTGGGCAACCTGGTCTAGTGGGAGGTGTCCCTGCCTACGGCAGGGGGTTGGAACTCGATGATCTTCAAGGTCCTTTCCAACCTAATCCATTCTATGATTCTATGACCAAAATAATGGATAATAATCACAGATGATACTCAGACGGAAATGAAGAGGTTAGGTCATTGTAACACAGCAATACTGATGGCTCAGATGGCTTCAGTTTATCAGAAGATTGAAATATCTTAATTGTGATACAGAAGCAGAAATTTGAATAGTTGAACATTGGATCTGACAAGTGTTTAACAAAAGCCAGCAGCCGAAGGTTGAAATTAGACAAATTTGCCCCTAATTTTTTTGACAGCAGGGGCAACTGAGCACTGGAATATGTGTGAAGGACAGTGCCAGGGTTGACTGATCAGCCCTAGAAGTGTACATCAAAACTGGACTGTTTTCTCAAAAATATGCCCTCGTTCAGATTAATTCAGAGAAGCCCCATAGCCTTAGTGTCGCTAGGGGACAGCCGTCTTTTCTGGTCTTAGGAGCTATGAATGAAGAGAGTGTCTTTGGAAGGAGGTTTTGCCACGAGGGCAGCAAGTCCACACTCGCTGGGTGACTGTCCTGCTGACGGCTTCGCAGCTGGGCAGGGATTCATGAGTGGAGAGCTGGAAAAGCCGTGTGAGCCAAAGCGTGTCCTCTGCTTGCTCTTAAGTGGGAGGCACTGTGCATCTGCTATTTCAGAGTGCTTCTGGGCAAAGTATTGGAGATTTTCTGTTCCCAGAGCCAGGGATTTATTTACGTGCTGTTGGGAACGAGTTCAAGTGAGCGCTTTAGCCTGGCAGATTTGCAGTATACCAAATGGGGAATATTACATTAAAATCAGAAGACTTAAAGAACTGGAGAACTAAAAACGCACGACTGCAGAAAGCAAGCGCATGGATTTCCCTTGGAGAAGGACCGTGGGAGAACAGCTAGTGTGCTGGGGGAGGAGAGGGAAGGAGATAAAAGATAAGGAAGTATAAATCAGCACCAGCAGGACTGCCTGTCGGCCCTTCTGATCTTCCCCAGGCTGGGATTTGTTTACCTTTTAAGTCCGCTGCGGCTGCTCTTCAACAGATGGCTCTTTAAACCGAGCGCCGCAGCACGCCGGAGCTGCGCGGTTGTAGGAAATCGTTAGGGCTTGTTGTTCGGAGGAAGCATCCAAAAAATCTGTGAAAAGACAAAATGCTTAAACCAGAAGTAAAGTGCTGATAAAGATCTGACAGGATGACTAGTCGGTGCTCTGCTGGTGTGTAGGTTTAGAAACCCAAAGGAAAAGGAGTGGGATGCCTCTTGCCAAGCAGTTGCCTATGAGACTGTAGCCTCTAAGGCAACTTGTAGATAGCTAATGCTTGCCATTCTGGCTACCTTCACCCTTGATGAGAAGAAACAGGCACCTTCAAAATGGGACATAGCCTACCTGTCTTAGGAGGGGATGAACCAGCTCTTGCACATGCAGTTTTGTTGCAGAAGAGGTTTTTGATTAATCTTTGGGACGTCTTGGGTTTTATGAAGTGGCTTTTGGCAATTGTCTCTCCGACTCCTTACACCCCCCTCACTTAGACCCCTCCAAATGGCTCCCTTCTCCTTCTGCTCTTACAGCTGCAGTGGGGCATGACCCGAGGAGGCGAGGGGTGATTTGGGCTGTGACTGACCTGGTGGTTGTGGTCATGTCAGAGGAAAAGCAAAATGGCAGCGTGGTGTAGGTTCCTCCCACCCTGCCCACAGCTGCTCCTGGCACATGCCCAAATGGCCTCAAGTGCATCTCAGGCTTCAACAGCATTTCTCCCCCGCCTTCCCTGTGCTGCGGGAGAACTGTTGGGAGAGCTGGGCCCTGCGGAAACTTCCAGAATGTGACCCACTGAGAAGGCAAAGCATTGCCAAACCGGGGCAGGTCAGGACGGACGAGCCCCCTTAGGTTGCACGCCACGGGGCAGCAGCTCCTGATACACTGCAGGCAGCTGGACCTCATAATAATAGTAATTTATCAAGTAGATGTTTGAATATAGGGCTTGGCACTTAAGCACGGTCAGAAGCCTGTGTTTGCTTGATGTTTGCAGCAGCCCTTGATGTAAGCGTTGGTTGAGCCCATCGAGCTCCTCTAGCACACTCACCACAAGTTTGCAGGGCAGTTGTTAAAAATAAAGTCTGTTTATCAACGGTACCCTTCAGAAGTAGTCACAAGGTCTCAGTCACAGCCTACTGTCAGTGTTCAAAATACACATGGAAGAAAAAATGCTTCTAAAGTCAGAAGGGGTTGCTGGTGTCACGTAGTGCACACTCCTACCAACCCCACTCTTCTTCCTCATGAAGGTGGAATCAAGTTAACTCACTGCAGCCTGCCGCATGGAGCCAAATCCTCATCCAGGCTACATTTCCATAGCTCAAATGAAGTTATTAAAGACCTATGTTATTTATACCTGTTGAGCATTTCCCCTCAAGGTCATTTGACAGCCATCCCAGCTCCTGCTAGCTGAGCTGCAGCATCTGCTCTCGACAGCCGTGGGCTGCATGGAGGCAACTTAGTGACGGCCTGGGAGGACGTGAGTATCTTCAACTTTGAACAGCTGATAGTGCTGGAGTCCAGAAGTGATCACATTTCTTCACATGGATTTTAGAAGCAAAAAAGGCAGGAAAATTGCCTTGAATGTCTTGGCTTACAGTGCTCCTCTTGACATACAGATGTGCTCAGTTGTCTACACGTTAGTTCCAAGAAGAATACAGTCGTAACAAAATCATTTTATAAGAGAGCCCTCGGGGAAGACAAGTGATAAAGCAACTTTTATAACATACTAAAACTTCTATAAAACTAATTATACGTGTTATCAAAATGATTCATTTTAGCCACAGTAAATCCCAGTCATTACAAATGAGAGTTGAAACTACAGTTCACTCTCTCTTAACATCTGGGCAAATAGGACGCACTCTCGCAACAGGGTTCAAAAAGGAATTCCCTGGGAACTGGAGATGTAATTGCACGTGGCAAGAAAGAGGCAGTGCTGTTGGGATCTGTAACCCAACTCAGCTGTCAGAGACCAGGTAAGTTCGGATCAGACCCGCTTCCTCACTGTCCTGGCAAATTTCCTTCTGATTTTCCTGTAAATGAATTTGTTGTCTTGCCCTGACGCCTGCCCAACAAACGTGTCCTTCGTGCATTGAGAAGTGCCATGTGTCTGTAGGTATTTCGCTTGTTGAAACTATTTACCATTGAAGGCCTTTTGCAAAACAGTGCTGAATTACTGGCGGTGTTTTCCCTAAATAGGGATTTAGATAACTTGTTCTACTTAATCAAATTAGTTATCTTTCATTCAATCTGATGTTTAAGCCAAATTCCCAAGACAAAGTGGTTTTAGTAGTTTGTTCAGTTTGTAATCTCTGTTTTCCAACAAAATCTGCTTTTATTTTTTAATTTGTTTGGTTTCTGACAGTCTCAAATGTGTGTGAAAAACTGATGTAGGCTGGCTGAGTACAGGGAAATAGCTAATTTGACATTCAGTTTCTTACTTTGTGAGCTATTCTGTTTTCCACGCCTGTGAAGTATCTGTTCAGCTGGTCTGAAGCCTGTGCCTCGTTGGCTTTACTCTGATATTTTTCTTCTTCCCTGCTTCATGTTTGTTTCTCACCCCGTCTTGCACCTCCAGCTTTATCTGTTTCATTTGGCAATAAGGACATTTCACAAACTCAAATGGTCAGTAAAAGCTGAACTCCTTTTATAATTTGTTCTCTATGTGTTGGGACCCTTTGTGCCAACAGAAAACACTTCAAATCCCAGTCACCGCACCCTACGTGACAGGTCACTTTGGTGAAACCCCTTCAGAAGTGCAGGGCTTGTTGAAATAAACTGAGCCCTTGAGCTTTTCTCTTACTTTTTCATTACTCACCTAGGTCTTTAGGCTGGATAGATGAGCCTGTACACCTTGTATCAACATCAAGAGAAGGGAAGGTCACCCTCTGAGCTCACGTTATCTCTGCCAGAGGCCCCTTCGGTGCTCCTCATTGTGCCAAATCATCCGAGCCAGCTTTGGGCCCTCCCTTTTATACAGCTGCTGCTTCTCATCATCATCCACTGACCTGAAACCTGTATTTTACTGATCTTTTAGGTTAGATTTTAATGTGGTGGGTTTTTTTGTTTTCTTTCAGAATGCACTCAGAGAAGGATTTGAGGTCTTCCCGCCTGGGAATACCCCGGTTACAGGAAATCCCCCAGATAAATTAACCCCATTTACACTGACTTACCCTACAGAGGAATCCCATCAGCATCTGGGTGCTGCTCTCCAACCCCTCCATGAGAGACAAACTCCAGATAACTCATTCTCCCACCTTTTATTTGCTTTTTTCTACCTACACCATAAATCCTGCGACCTCCTGTGCCTTGCTATTTGTACAATTACTAACAGGAAGGTAGGCAAGTGTCCAGCAGGGCCGATGTGCATCTCTCTGCAATTTCTCTCTTTGTTAGTACTGCCCTAATGCTGTAAATGCTATTAAAAAAATGAAACAAGCAATGTACAGAATATCAAAGACCTTTTAAATGGTAATCTGATTTCCAGAATTGCTGGGGACATTCAGTTCAGAAGGACGGCAGAAAAGCAGGAGGTTGGTGTCTTCGGTGTTGTAATGGAGCTTCAGAGAGCCCTGGGTTCCCACTTGAAAATGTTTGGATTTTAACAGTGAGGACTGATCAACAGTGATTGGTATTCGATTGTGAGGATATTGCAGATGCTGTTATATGACAACTATTTGATTTGTATTAAGGTCAGTGCTTGATGGATCAAGATGAAGTCCCATTTTTATGAAAACGTGCTTGTGGGATTATGTGTGTTAAAATTTCACTTCAGTGGGTGTATGATTGCATTATCTGTGTACGTATGTAGAAGCATTTGCAGCCAAAAACTGTGAGGATGGGTGGAATTCACTGGAATTATTTCTATCCGGGTAATGTAAAAGGTTCTGTAATATCAGTATTTGTACTTCGGTAAAATACGAAGTTTTGTTAAAATTAGATTTCAGTAACTCATTTTGTAAAAATGATAGATCAGTTGATTCTTTTTTTTTTTTTTTCTTTTTTTTTTCCCCCTGAAATGTATCCTAGCTCTTTGTTGGCATTTAACATTTTCTGCGGATTTCTTATTGCAGCTGAAGCCCACCTGAAGCTACAGAAAGGGAAACTCAGCAGCATTACGATGACCGAGCTACTCCGTATCTGCCTGCTGCAGGGCTAGACGACGGGGGATGCCTGTGGATGGCCTGTTTATATAAGCAGACATTTCTGAGTCCCAGCAGAAAGGCACGATGGACCAGGTGATGGTGTGCTACAAGCCAGACTTGTCCTGCAGGCTGTGTGGACTATTTGGAGCTGCTGGATCTCGCCTGCTGCATCACCGTCATGGTGTAACCCCATCCGGCAATAAGGCTGCCGTGGCATTTCTCTAACGTTCATTCCCAGCCCTGGGAGCTCACTCAAGCAGCTGCCAGAGAATGGGGGTAACTGAGTTGCGGGGTTTTAACTCACTCGAGGTTTCTTGTTCATGGAGAGTCATTTATTTGAGCATGCACCTCGAGAGGAGTCCCTTCTTACCTTACGCTCAGGAGTCCTTGAGTGACTTAGGAGCCTGAAGAGCTGCTGAGGCCCAAGTCACTTCTGCAGGTGGGACTGTGAAAATGCTACCTGAGGTGATAAGCTCGAGTATGTCTTTAGAAGTCAAAGTGTATAACCATTTGCTCCGTTGTAAATACAGCTGCTATCACACCCTCATTATTTTGGCAGTTCCTGTAGGTGTTCCCTGTGACTTGTCGATAGTCCCAAGGGATTCCTGAACTCAAAACTTGTCTTGATATTTGCTTGCCCTTCCCACGCTTTGCCTGGCTGTTGTGTACACGTGAATCTCCTAAATATAGAAAAGAATGCAAAGGATAAGGAGTCGCCACAAGCCTTGCGGATGCATGCTGGGCGAGCCGCTCGGCTGGTGGCAGTATGCTGCAAACATGCTGTGGGTCACGTTAGACCATCCCAGAACAGACTGGGAGTAGGACACATCCATCTGTTAGACAACGCACACAGCAGTTGAGTATGAATGTGTCTAGCAGGAACATTTCTATAGTGGCAACATACTCAGGCGATGAAATGAGGTGGCTGATCCAAGTTTCTCCTTCCTGCGTCTCCAAGAAGGCAGCATTTTGCTGCAGACCTACATCGCTTGTCCAGGGGCTGGCTGCCAGCACGCTGCCAACAGCCTGCCGGCGCCTGCCAGCGGGATTGAGATGATGTGGTTTCAGCTGCGGAGGCAGGTGATAAATTACTGTCCAGAGATGAATCTCCGAGCAGTTGAAACGTGAATAAACCAGCTCGCAGTGGAAGGAGGCGCTGGATCCGGCAGTGACCACTGTTCGGAAAAGAGTAGGTCTTAATATGCCCAGAGGTCATTTGGGGAATTAATAGTCCTGTAACATCCCTTGGCAGGACACGTGACAGCCAAACTGGTATTTTCTTACTGTTCAGGAGCACTGGAGTGTGTGGCAGCAGCTGCGGCCTCCACATCTCACTCCACTTTCAGGGTCATCATCAGTGGGGCTGCAGAAATGCCATCCCTTCCTCAGGGACTAGAAGATGTTCATAAGAAGCTGGGCATTGGCAACATGGAGGGGAAGAAGACATCAATAATCGGTGGCTTTTTGGGGAGAGGGCTGTACCTTGTGGGTTGGCTTCGCTCCTGCATGGTGGAGGCTGGACCTGCTCTCACTGTTCAGCGGTGCAGCCACAGTGTTAGTGCCCCAAGTGCATATACACCTTCCATGGCTTTGCCTGTTGGCCTGAGTCTGGTCTGCCTCTTCTCTGTCTCCCAAAGCTCATGCACAGGTCCCACGGGAGGGATGCTCAGTGCGGGGCCCTTCACCTGCTGCATCCTGACCTGCATCAGGTGGCCCTCCAAAAGAGCCCTTCCCTCATCCCATCTTCATGATGTGCACAGATGCTTTTGGTGGTTGCGTTGCTTGTCAATCCAACGTGACAGAAACCCAGGGGATGAAATGGTGAAAGTCAGGTGTGGAAAAACAGCTGAGGGAAAGTGGCTGGAGCAGCGCTGTGCTGAAAGCCCTGGGCATGGTGGGGTAAGGGAAAAGGAGAACTTAAACACACGGATGCTTTAGGGCCAAATGGGCTAAATTAGGGTGAGGAGTTGGCTTTGCGGGTGCCAGGTTCAAAAAGTTTCAAGCCAGTGTGGCAGGGAGGGAGGCCCCGGGTTGGAGTAAGGACAGACATGGGAGAAGGGTGCATGAAATGCTCCTGTCATGACATGGCCTTGAAATGAGAGCTTGAAAGCTGGGGCGAGTGATGGAAACAAAACCAAGTACCAGAGCAGGAGATTTGCAGGAGTTCCCAGAATTAGTGAGGACTTTTGGAAATCACCCTCGCAGGAGGAAATGAGAGTTGCAGTCCTGCGCCACCGCTCCCAGTTGCTGGCAGGTCTCTATCTTCATATGTTTTAATGTTGCATGTGAAATTTTCGATACAGGACAGAGTCCAACAAAATGTATACATTTAAAGATAGCTTCTTTTCTTCTGGATAAAGCACAGTTTAGATGGCTCAAGGGCCAAAGGTCAACTGTCCAGGGTCAGGTAAGATCCATGTAGGAAAGTCCCCATCCCAGTTTTTTCTTTGACTGTGTCATATCACAGCTTCATTACCTTCAAGGTAAATCTGCAAAATGCTGCTGTGAAGCCCCGTACAAAGTCCATGTGTATCTTTAATTTATATGGCCACAGCTGGCTGTTGGAAACCTGGGTTAATTCACGAAGAGGAGTGTGTCTTTGGGGTTTTTCCCTAGTCTCTGGATACAGTCTTGAGCTGGGCAAAGGTGTAGGAAAGGCATCCAAACATTTCTAGTAGGAGTGATAATAAATGAAATTGATTTATAAACTTATCATAAAGTCAAATAAAAACATATCTGGTTAGTGCAAAAAAGCTTAGTGAAAATGGTGCAAGATTCTGAAGTGAGCGTCCTTCTTCACAGTAACTAAGACATACCAAATGATAAATGTTGTTGGCTTACTCAGCTGGAAGTTTGCAGTATTTAAATTATAATTACAGGTCTGAACTGTTTGCTACAGGCCAGTGTAGTGGGATCAGCCAGCAAAGGAGCAGGTAGTTAAAGGTCCATTACATGAAGCTGGTCCCAGTGGAGACATAGTTGTCACCACCACCACACTTGCTGCAGGTATGCACTCGAGCGCACTCGCTCAGCTGCCTGTCTGAATTCGGGGATCGTGAAGTGTGTTCTTACGAGTCGGTTTGAACTAAAACATGTGCGGCGCAGCTGCGTTCATTCAAAAAGGAAAATTATCTTAAACTCTAAGGAGAGAATTAAACCTTGCTGACTCCAAGCAAAAAAATATTGAGATCTTTTACTACAGCAGGAAACATGTAAATCATCTGCATACTTGAGTCAGACTTACTTAAAAACTGATTTCAGGAGTGTTTTTGCAGAGACAACCTGCTGTCACTGTCCCCATACATTCTTAGCTGGCATGATACAAACTTTACTCTCTTCTAGGATCCGTTCGCCTTCTTTAGCTGATGTCTGTGCGGTTCTGTACGTTCTGCATTCCATCTTGTCCTCTCCTCCCCTTTGGCGTTGCTGATGCATCTGTTTCACCTCCCCGTGTCTCTCAGCCCGCAGCTCCTGTCCCGCAGTGCTGCGCCGAGCTGGCCCCGGCCCCAGGCTGCACCAGCCACGCTTTCCCCGCTCTCTTGGGAATCCCCACACCTCCTTCACATCTCCCCGAGACTTCCCTTTTGCCTAATTATAGCTGGAGAGTAGTATTGGTGTAACACGCTGGTGTCAAGGGAACAAGACCCCTCCCCAATACCTGCTTTTCTGCAGCCCATGGGGGGGACTATTCTAGTAGCCCCCCAGATGCAGCCCAGCATCTCCTGCCACAAGCTCCCTCAGGTCCCTGAAGCCACCAGGCTGAGCTGTGGCACAACTCCCGGTGGGCTAATTCAGCCTGGGAACAAATGCCATGGAGCTGTCTGGGGAAAAGGGGGTCAGTTTCGTGACAGAGGAAAGAAGTAGCATCACCCTGCCGGGGGCTTCGCAGTCCCCCCTGCGTGCTGTGGACCCCATACCGCCGGCGGGGCTGTGGAATGTGTGGTGGGCGACTGCTGTCTGTCCTGCTGCCTGTCCAGCTGCTTCTCTCACTGCGTGTTCTGCTGACTCTCCTGCTCTCTGTCCCAATCCCTGTCCTGCTGCATGTTCTGCTGCCTGTCCTACTGCCTGTCCTGTTCCCTGTCCCAATCCCTGTCCCACCGCCTGTTCTGCTGCTTGTTCTGCCCACGTCTGCCTGCAGCCCCCACCAGCTGCGGTGGGAATCAGCGAGGGGCTGCACTTTTCTCTATAGGGTGAAATCAAAAACCAGTCCCTCCCACCTGCAGCAGCGGATGTACCCAGTGTGCTTTCCACGCCACGTACCTCGCGAGGTCTGCGGTGTACCCAGCAAGGTCAGCGGGGCGGACATCACTGGCAAAGGACAGGTACAGAGCAGAGGAGTGCGATTTCGAGCCGGCCTCACTGAGCTGCAGGCTGCTCCTGGCAGAGCACTGGTTGTGCTGCTGAAGCTCCGTGGGCAGCGGCAGAGCGACGCGGACCGCCTTTGGCCGTGGGCTTCAGGTGCCGCAACGTCAGCTGTCCTGGTTTCAGCGACACAGGACTAATTTATCTTCTAATACTTGCGAAAACTGCACTTTTAGAAGAATCTACTATTCGAATTTGTGAAAATATTTACTTTATAGCCAGCTATGGCGTGTGGGTTTCAAGGTGTCAGTGTTTTTCAAGCTTGCCAGGTACAGGGATGAGGAGCGGTGAGACCCAGACACTTGACCCAAGCTGCCCAACAGGATTATTTCATACCATCTACGTCACATTCAATATAAATTAGAAAGCCTGCTGTGAAGCTCTCTCTCCCTTGATGGCTGCCATCCTGAGAACTTCTTGCCCCCCTTAAAGTTAAAATCATTCTGGTTACACCAATCTTTACACCCACACTTGCTGTATCTGCAGCTTTGCCCATCCTTTACTCATGCGGTGGGTTGACCCTGGTGTCCACTCTTTCGCTGCCCTCCTCAGCTGGACAGGGGAGAGAAAACACAACAAAAGGTTCGTGGGTGGAGACAAAGATAGGGAGAGATCACTCACCAATTATCATCATGGGCAAAACAGACTCGACTTGGGGAAAATGGTTTATTACCAGTCAAAGTCAGAGTAGGATAATGAGAAAACAAAAACTAAATCTTAAACACCTCCCCCCTCCTCCCTTCTTCCTGGGCTCAACTTCACTCCCAATTTCTCTACCTCGTCCCCCTGAGCAGCTCAGGGGGACGGGGAATGGGGGTTGTGGTCAGTTCATCACACATTGCCTCTGCTGCTCCTTCCTCCTCACGGGGCGGACTCCTCATACTCTTCCCCTGCTCCAGCATGGGTCCTTTCCACGGGGTGCAGTCCTTCAGAAACAGACAGATCCAGCGTGGAGGAATATGTCCTTCAGCAGCTGGAAGTCCATGAGCAGTGCTAAGAAAAGGGCTCACTCACTGAAACTAGTTTGCAGTTTCCTACTCCATCACCTAATAAAGAGCCAGAGCCAAACAGACGAAGCAAAAGCTCCTTTATGGCAAAATTTCATAGTACAGCAGTGCATTGTAGGATAGTGTATGTTTCCTGTGTAAAATCCATTCACCCACTGGAAGACTTTGAGCAAACACCAACAAAATACTTA
>NW_009649705.1:1102369-1107011 GCF_000708025.1 Charadrius vociferus
GGGGAGGGCTGACAGATGTCAATGTAATACAACATTGCTTCTGCTGCCGGCAATGGATGGAGGAGCCGCTGTGTGCAATGGCAGTGGCATCACTTTTGCATTCAGCTGGACGCAGGTGAGGAGCGCTGAGCCTCAGAGGGGCTGGATCCACCAGAGCCCAGCCCTGGTGAGCAGTGGTAGGGGCTCTTGAAAGCCCCTTGTAGGGCCCTATGGTTTTCTCCAATGAGCAAATGTAAAGATTGAAACAGCATAATGTACGTAAAAGATAACATCTATCACTTATGGCTAATCTGTTAACCAGCTGTAGCTGGTGAGGTTGGAAAGGTAAGGACCTGAGACGGGAGCACTGGTGCTGTTGGCAACCCTGCGGGCAGTGGGTGGGTGTACCACCTCCCAGCATCCCCCCCGGTGCCTGCAGGCACCGTTGCCTGTTTCAGACCAAATTATATGGGATTCTTCCTTCCACCTCTTCCACCTTGCTGTTTGTAAGTTTTAAAGTGTTTTATAACACGAGGGTTAAAATAATTTTGACTCCAGTTTTCTGTTGAACCAAATATAAACAAATAACTTATGTGCAATTTGGGCTAATTTATAGTTATCAGTTGTAAGCAGGAGACTAAGTCTGTGTCGTCCTTTCTGCAGTGACTCCTTTGCCATGTTGATGCTGTTTTCCACCAACCTACTAAGCGCTCAGCAGGGAATGCCCTCCCGTGTCTCAACTTACAGGTCGGCCCAACCTGCTTTGACTCACCCGTTCAGGAAATTAAAAGTCAAACACCAGGTCAGGAGTGTGCAAAGTGGATCTGATACGAGCGATTGTTTGTTTTGCTATAATATTTTGTGGTACAATTATCTCAGGGAAGAGAAAATGACTGTTCCAGACAAAAAAAAAAGAAGGCAGGTTTTGGTTTCCAGTCAGTTTAAACCACTGTAATTCCCGATTCTCCTGCCGGTAATCTTTTTAATAGATAATAGATCTTTTGCAGAACTTTAGGGTAAGTCCCATTATCAGCAATTTTTGCATACTGTCATGGATAGCGCTGTCTCGCTTGGTGCTGTGGCCAGTTCCTCGTCTCTAGTTTTCACAGAGGGCTTTTGCAGAAAAATCCTGAACAGAGCAGGTGCTTAAAAATCACCGTTTTAAGCACGTTATCTTCCATTTTAGAAGCAGTTGTCCACAGACAGTAATCCAACCAAATGAATTCCTGGGTCGGCTGGCTTTGAAATTGAGCTCGCTGCCTTTCTGAAAGTGCGCTTTACCCAGTGTCGCCCAGGCCACCGTTTGCACGCTGTAGTTGGGTACCTTTGTTTCCCTCTCTTTTATTTCCTTTGCTTGTATATAAGAACAGAGCAAAGCCTTAGAGATGCTGGCGTACATTGTGTTGCATCTCCCAGGTTCGTGGAATTAAATCCACAATTCTGCATTCACGTGGCGATGGGGGAGCAGACCAGATAGTGGAGGCAGGAGAACGGGAAACACGAGCCTGGAGGAAAGAAGGCAAAGAAATACCTGAAAATTGCAGCAGTGATTGATAAATAAGGCAGAATGGTAGGGAAGAACCATAAGAGAGAGGAGGTAGGAGACAGCAGACATTCCTCTCCTGACTGGAAAGAGCCT
Source organism: Charadrius vociferus (assembly GCF_000708025.1). Lineage (NCBI taxonomy): Eukaryota > Metazoa > Chordata > Aves > Charadriiformes > Charadriidae > Charadrius > Charadrius vociferus. Next base: position 1,103,988 of record NW_009649705.1, read on the forward strand.
TCAGTGCCAGTCGTGGGTTACAATTTCTGACACTGGGCAGGGGATGGGGAGGGCAAACCCTTCTGCCTCCAGAGTGAGCAGTAACTGCTGCAGGTCAGCTTCACAAGATCAAATTCTTATGAAGACTAAGAAGATAAAATGCCTGGTGTGCTCGAGGGGCAGGGCGACTGTAAAGATCAGAAGACTTTTCCTTCCTACTTGTCTTCCTATGCAGCCCAAGGTTATTTAGCTAAGCTTTTAATACACAAATGGAAATTTTCCTGAATTCCTTATGCAGTTTACACAGGTTTTTTTCCTCCTGTGTATTTCTTCTTTTTTTTTATTTTATTTTTTTTATTTTTTATTTGTTTTGTTTGAACTACCCATAAGCTGTGATTCAATAAAAGAATTTTAATGAATGGGTTGCTGGTGTGGGTTTGGTTGCTCTGGTCAAAGAGGTGTTTTGATTTTTTCTGACCTGCTTCGTGGGCCAGGGGATGGAGCAGCCGAGAGAGACACTGGTAACAGCCTGAATCAGCATCTCATTCCCAGGAGGTCTTCTGGGCGGCATTTGGGTAACTGCATTTCTTTCCATGAGACAATGAAATTGGAGTCTTCTTATGGGCAGCTTGTGAGTAATGCAACTTCAGCAAAATTTGAATAGATCCTTTCCCCCCCCCAAAAAAAAATCAAAAAAATGAGGCAACTGGGAAAAGATCAGAGATGGTTGCCAGGCATTTGAACACTCCAGCTCTTGCAGTGTGAAGTGTAACAGGGCCAAACTGACAGGTAACTTCTGCTCCCTTCGATCAGGTAAGAATTGCAGGAGCATCCTCAGAGCCACAGCAGCTGTAGACCGTTAACTAGATGCAAAGTGTGCAAGCAAACATTAGAAAGCAGATCCAAGAAGGCCTTGGGCCCAAAATCTTAAGGTTATTTTTTGGTTTGTTTTTTTTTTTTTTCCCCCCAACTAACAGAAAATATTTATTTATTTTTACTTATAGCCTTCAGCTACTGCATTTACAACATTGATATATCTGCAGAAAGGTGCAATATTGCATCTTTGGGGATTTTTAGGCTTCCAAGCACATTTACAGCTAATGTCTGCACGGGTGGGAGACTTGCAGAGGGAAATGAGCTGCAGCAGGCTGTAGCGCGTGCTGTGGATGTATCAGCGCCGAACCCTGCTCTGCTCCGGCTTCTGCAGGTGTTACTGCTTCCCTTCTACCCCTGTCCACCTACTGCAGAAAGGCAATAAAAAGACTTTGTCTTGAGGAAAAGAAAGCATGTGGCTGTAAATGCAACAAGACCTTCCCGATGACATTCTGTGTGTTAGGAAACATCATCTGGCAGACAGATATTTTCAGGAATCCCTATTACAGAACTTGCCAACACCTTGAGTAAACTCCAACACTATCTATTTGTTGTTGAAAGCCACAGGAGATGTAATTTACAGCATTCTTGAGCGCCTCCCTGCAGATCCCATAGCCTGTTTGAACTAATGAGAGAGAGGGCTGCACCCACAGGGCTTGCTTCTTTTAACCCATCAATAAAATAGGTATTTTATCATCCAAAGGATTTAGTTTCTTCTGCCTGAATCCATCTGTCCTGCTAGTTAAAAAACAGTGTATGAAAATAACTTGGAGGTAGTTCTTGCCCAAGCAAACGGATTAGTCCTCCTTAGGTAACCAACAAATCCTCTAAAGTTTGAAATATATTTAAAGATACAACTTAAATTAATATTGAGGGTTTCAACTTATTGAGGGATTAACATGGAGGGGACCTGCACAAACCCCCCGGACAAAATACTCATAAGTGAAAATTTTTTCAAGGAAGGTATTTTTTCTATTTGTAGTCTCAAAATATAAAAAAAAAGGTGAAGATTTTTGACAAAATGTACTGCAAGTGTTATTTGGTGGAACATTATGGGTCTGGTTTGGTATCTCAGTCAGAAAGATATTCTCACTCTTGCACGGGTCCAGTGTCCTCTTAACTCTTATTGTTGAACATCCTTAGGAACAAGGTTTAATAAAGCTGAAGCTATGAGTTACTAATGATAATGGAACACAACTATTATTGTGTCTAACAACATAAAAGACCATCAGGTTGGTCAACAGCTTTCTTTTTTCTCCTGGAATGGATTGAACCACATTGCCAAACTGATAGTTGCTGTTGAATTTCCTCAGGTTGAACTCAGCTACCATACGTTGCAGGAGTCAACATAAATCTACAAGAAAGCACGTTTGCAATATATGAACAAAACTGGTGCAGAAAATGCTGTTATTCTGCTGATTCCAGATCTTCCTCCTTTTGCTTTGGCCAGGTGCAGAGTTTATGTGAGTTTAAGTGAACATGAAGATAGGGAAGCTAGGCGGCTCTAGACTAGGTCTTTACTTTGCAATGCAGTGGCTGCTTTTGCCTATTTTTTGGTGCACTAACAGCTAGATGTCTTGTTCTAATTACTATTATTATTTTCATTACAAATAACCTCTACTGTTCCTGTTTTGTTCAATACTGTTTCTTAAACAATTGTATGCAAGCGCGCACATGCACACGCATGGAGCGTCCCTGTTACAAACCATTCTGCCGAGATCCCACCAGCTGACAAGCGCTGGAGCTGCCGCGGTGCTCCCAGCTCCTCTGGCAGGGCCAGCCAGCGCCTTCACATGCTACTGGCCCCGGCAGAGAAATTGCGTTCACTCACTGGATATTCCAGTATGTTGCTAATGAAGAGCAAGAGATTGCAGCTCTAAAAATCCCAGAAGGGAGCCATAGAATGCTGGCTGGTTTTAGAATGTTTTATTTTGTTGTTTATAGTATTTTTTCTTTCTAAGGTTTCCATATTGACCTATGAAACATCTAGGGCACTTGGATTTCTGGACTGAAAGGCATTTGAAAAAAATTTAAATAGAGCCTTTACTATTTTTTAAAAAAAGTTCTCAATTAATTTTATAACCTCTGCCACATGCAGAATGAATCATAGAATCATAGAATGGTTTAGGTTGGAAAGGACCTTGAAGATCATTGAGTTCCAACCCCACTGCC
>NW_009649705.1:1107346-1116005 GCF_000708025.1 Charadrius vociferus
CTCCAGGTGGGGTCTCACAAGAGTGGAGTAGAGGGGCAGAATCACCTCCCTTGACCTGCTGGCCACACTTCTTCTGATGCAGCACAGGACACGGTTGGCCTTCTGGGCTGCAATTGCACATTGCTGGCTCATGCTGAGCTTCTGGTCGATCAGCACGCCCAGGTCCTTCTCCTCAGGGCTGCTCTCCAGCTTGTATTGTGTCAAGATCTCATCTGAATTGGTCCATTTTGTTCTGTAACTTCCTCATGTTTAAGAACTTAGGAATACAATTACTGTAACTGGCCTGGACAATGCCCTGCCTCAGATCACATACAAAATGATAGGGGGTTTTTATTAAATATCTTTAGTTATACATATACATTCTGTATTTATCATATGTTTATCATTATGTTCCAATAAACTGTCTGATAGAGATCTTGGGCAAAGCAAGGTGATTTCTTGAATGCCAGTGGTTTAATTTTTCCAAGCTTTAAATCAGCACTCTCCCTTAAACTGTTGATTACAGACTGGATTTTGGTATAGTATCTCCTATATTTAGGAGAATTTTTTGCATGCTGAATAGCACATGCATTGTCTATCCGTGAACCGAAGCTGGGACCTGGGCAGAAGAAATGGAAAATTTCACAAAGACTGAGGCTCAGAGAAAGTACTTTCTAAAAGCTGCCTTTTTTATTTGTGTGCTTTTCTACCAATGCTTTAGAAAAAACTAATTTATAAACTTTTGAACAAGCTAAATCTCCCTTGGTAAGTCCAAACAAACAAACAAAAGATATTAAATCCACCTGTGATAAGGAAGGATTTAGAAAATCAAATGGTGGGAAAAAAAGGCTCAGTCTTGCTCAAACTGCCCCTGCTGCTGAAGCTGCAGCGCTTGTTAGAAGCCTCAGTGCACCCTCAATCAGCCGCCCCCTCTGTCAGGACGCTATTAGAAAACATTTCCACTAATCCCATCACTCACTGCTGTTGTGGAAAGCAGCAGGCTCAGGAGCAAATCCACCCACTATTATTCTTACCCTATTGAAAGCTATACCTTATCGGACATAATCAAAATGGCTCATGTGCCATGTGAAGAGCAAGTGGGTTTTTTACCAACCCTCATGCCAAAACTAAATATGGATTAAATTGCACCCTGCCAGCACAAAGTGTGCATTGTGCGGCTTTGCTCTGCAGTACCCAATCTCAGCTTGCGCCCTGCCTGATAAAACTCTGCGCGCTCCCTTCAATACCCCCTGTTTTTAAAAGGGCAAAACAAAGCAGCAGTGTCTGCACTGGAATGCGCTGCAGGTAGCGATCTAAACCTCCATCACTGAAGTCAGCGAGAGGATTAATTTAATGCATGAAGGTTGTTGTTTGGCGGGACTTCACAGGAATGCACACCGAAGGCCCTCAAAGAGCCCGCAACAAAGGGAAAAGCCATATGATCTCAAACTCCTGGTTGGATGAGGAAAGTTGGATTAAGAGCTTGGGCTACCTTGTAGAAAAGGCAGGAAACAGTGTTGTACTGAAAAGCGAGGCAAGCAGGGAAAAGATTTTGGGGTGGTTATTTTTTTCTATAGACCTCTTTTAGAAAGATAGTTGGCTAGGAAATTACAGCCTTGCTAACGACATTTAGATAATATCTGATACGATCAAATGCCTATGCAAGTTTTATGACACACACCTAATGCGTCTCGCATTGTATTTTGTTTCCAGGTAAAACAGAATAAATACGTGGTTTTCAATTACTGTTTTTTTCTTGATTTTTTTAATTTTTATTCTTGGCCGGGGCACGCCATTGCAATCCTAGCAGTGCCGAGAGACACAACGCTATCTTTATTGACACAAAGTGAACTACCAAACATGCCATGCGCTGCTTTGCAGGCTTGCAAGCTTTTAAGTGAACTAGATGGATGATCAGGTGGGCTACGGATTGGCAGAAGACAAGCAGAAGACTACTCAGGAGTGCAGCACATTGGCACAGTCGCATAAGAAGACCTTGCTATTCTGGGAAGGTGCTTCCTGGGTAAGCTCTGAATTATGTACTTTAAAAGACTGGAGAAATAACAGCAATACACGGACAAGAACCAGTGTGAAATCTGCTACACTAAACTAGAGACAGGGACAGAGCAGCTTTCAATTTCCTTAAAACTTTCCCATAAAACCCAATAATGCCTCTCCACCACAAACAACCTGGCTTTATGTTACCTACCATCTTTAGCTGGATTCAGTTTCCAGTCACCGCTTCTTATGTCTTTAACCATAAGAAGCCATGTAATTATATGCAATTATCAAATTACTCTTTCTTCTCAGTCCTCTACTCGTCAGTCAAACCATGCCATCCCTTTCTTAAGCATTTAAATTCTACGGCATCCCATTTGAGTAACATTTTCCTGAATCTTTTCAACATAAAAACCTTCTGGACAATGTTTGAAAGGTGGCCTAAATAATCACGGGCAATTAGGCTGCTCTGTTGGTATTCTCTACTTCTCTCTTTCTTCAAGCAAGGTTTGAAACCACCCGTGGCTGCTGCAGCACAACTCAAGTGCAGGCTCTGTTGGGGCTGATCAGGGACCACGATTAGGGCATCCTTTTCTGGTTCAAAAATACAGCTACTCTCATTATTTACATATATGTCTTGTCTGAAGCGGTCTACTGTGTGGAGTACCTGGTTTTCTTTTCAAAGACATTATACAGACAGCAATCTCTAGTGCTTACTGCTTTTTTTCCCTTTCTTGAGAAGCAAAATTTTGAAAAGATTTTGAACCACTACGATTTTAAGGACTGACATTGACATACCGCTTCTTCAAGGTCCCCCAGCTCGAAGAATGATGCTACTGTTAAACAGCAAGTATCTCGAGACAAAGGTGTAACAAATTATACCGTAATTGTAATACCATTAAACCACTATGGAATTCTAAAAATAATAAAAGAATTGATCACTAACTTTGTATAGCATGCTATTATTAATTTGAGATCAACAAACCAAGACTGGTTCATGTAATGTTTTATTCACAAGTAGAAAAAGTATTACAAAACAATTTATACAAGATTTTAATTTACATTCCTTAAAGGAGTATTTAAAACAGCACTATAAGTCCCTAGACATGACATGTGGGCAGTCTAAACGCGGTGGTAGTGTATGTTTTCTATTGGCATGTACAACATTGCTTGCCACAGGCAATATAAAAAAGACCAATTTGGTTAAATTAAGGAAAAAAGTATATACACAATATACACAGATATTTAAAAAGCACTCTCTTCATTTTTTCCTCCCAATTTTCTCTCAAGCTATCTGTCACTCATTTAAAGAAATGAGTATTTTCCTCTAGAGTTGACGGACAAAAAAAATATACAAAGTGTAAATTCCAACGGGAAAACATACTTACTGTGGCAGATGCCGGCAAAACATTTGAACACAGCTTTTTAAAGAACTGTTATCAGTGAAAAGTTAAATCTCCATATGTTCTAAAAATATCTTGCCATATATTGAAATGCACATTGGATTTTTTCTATTTACAAAGTATATACAAAGAAGCACACATCTCTTCGTGCACATGTAGTAAAAAATAGTGTCTTGTCACTTCTTAAACATATGAAAGTATCCAACGAAATTATTCAAAACCTACTCTTTTTTGAATGTATACTTTAAAGTATTTAGCTGAGTAACTGTACTCCATGTATAACTGCCTATTACACTGTCAATGAGCAAATGGTGGGATATACTACTTAAAGAATACAATCGCTTATGTAATTTCTTCAGTTACTTTGATTTGAATTTGATAATTGTTATTCACGATTTTTGCACACGTGAATAATCTCACTGGTTTCAGCTGAAGCATCTTACTGCCTCGGCTGCCTATACTGGCTTTAGCTATTCTTGTGCAGGTTCAACCTTCTACTGGGTGCTTCAAAGCAAAAGTCTTTTTCCATTATGGAATAGGAATACTGTCTCAACATTTCCATTGCCACACAAACCATGTGTGGAAAGATGAGTAATATTTATTGCAAATTTGCATTTTTTTTTTGCTGATTGCTTTGCTTTTGTCAAGGCACATTGGGTACTTTAAAGAATAATTGCTAGAGTTCATCACATCATCAACAGGTTTGAGCCTGTTGAATGTAATGAATCAGTAGAGGTTATTGGGATTACTCACAGAAGTGAAAATTTTTAGGGATAAAAATGGCTGCAGAACAAATGGTATTATGGGATGTGGTGCAACAAACTGCAGTTAAAAAAATCTTAAAGAAGAGCAATGAAGGCAGAGAGTTGATAATTTCCTAGGCACGCACGCAACTTTGAGGATTCAATTCGGAGGTATTTTTTTCAAAAATGTTATGAGTTAATTTTTGTATTTTCTGTGGAAAATTTGAATTTACATAATACTACAGTCAGAAGGACAGAGTGACATGAATGAAAAGGAAAGGCCTGCTAAATGAACAAATTAGGTCACTGTGAAGCTTGACCCTTAAAAATAATGAGTTACTGAAAAATGTTAATAATAGTCTCATTGTATAAATACTTTCATGGCATACCTGCTATAGTTTGACATTTTGACGTGACAGTTGATTACATTTATTTCAACATCCAAAAATTACATGCTAAAACAACAAGTGCTGCATTCTAATACTGAGACTACCAGTTAAACACAACATCCCTATCTATACGGCTGACTTTCATTAAACTAAATCTAATTTAAAGCTAATCTCCTGCTATATCATAACAAAACGGGGCCCCCTCCCACAAATGTAATAATTGGATGGAGGGGATTTCAACCATGCATATTGTAACATGCAAATTCTTTAACTCCCCAAACTAGCTTATGGACTATAATGTAATATACAACAAAAGCTTCAGTTTACCAATAGATGATTCTTGCATAAATAGAAATGTTTATTTTTTAAGTCCTTCAACAGCAGGAAACGGAGTTAAAACTAGAACCAGCCAAAAAAATCCTAATGCATGCATAAATCTGCAAGCAGAATAACTGGCAAAGTCTTGTCCCATGCCTTCTGACATCTGTAGCCGTATTTAAGATACCTACCTAAATACACTGAAGTATTTCTATTTCTCGCTGTATTTACACATACTTTAAAATTCACTCCATTAGACTTTTTGAGAATGAGGGAATAGAAGGTTCTTTTTTAAAAAGAGATGCAAAAGGTCATAATTCCCTTTCACGGTTCTCCCAGGATGCTCCTTGTTTCATTTTACAGCTATTACGGCTCAGATGCAACTGTTCAGAAGGTGTGAAATGATGCCATTTTTTCCAGCTGATTTCGAAACCATGCAACATTGAAGACCAGACTATGTTTGATGAGAATCAGCAGAGGAGCATTAGGGAAGCATTCAGCCTTAGTGCTGAGAGAAGCAGCTTGGCTTCCTAAAAGAAAGTGATAGAACAGTGGTTACATAAACTCATAAAAAGACTGGATGTACCTCTATACTCGACTAAGCACTAAAAAAATACCGCTATACTTACTGCTTGCTGTAAAATTTCACCTAAACTTGAAGAGTGAACCTGTATTAAAATACCCATTAAAAAACTTACATCTATGTGAACAGAAATAAAAATATGTGAACTTCTGATTTTATTACGTTATTATTTATTTTTCAATATAATAAAAGTATGGCCCATATAGTAGTAATGCATCCACATGTACTATAAGAGCATCCTTCCCTCCAAATATTTCAAAAAGACAAGAAAGATGAAGGGCAAATTGAAGAAAACGAGGTAGACTGAGATGAAATAATTTTCATTTTTACAGTTGGTGAGAGTTAAGCCTGAAAAGACATCTCAGGTAAGACTAGTCCTGATCCTGTCCCTCAAATGCTACTTAAATTTCTTCATCAATGATACATATATAATGATGCAGTATAGACTATGAATATGGAGAAATGGCACAAAATGACTCAGTAAAGTCTATTAAATAAAGAAAAAAAAATATGAAGAAAAACCTAACCCACCCAAACAATCTTGCTTATTCAGAATTATACACAAATCTCAACAATAATACCTAATAATGCAAACCCATCAAATACGGGATTTTGAAATGTCAGAAAAGATTACACACACATTTGAATCAGTAATTTACAATTTACAATAAATTTACAATTTATATATTGTAACAAATATGGTGAAATGTAAGTTAATTTTTATAGTGATATTTTGAAATTCTGTGGTTTCTTTCAGCTAGAAAACTCTAAATAATATTAAACGCGTCTCTTAAGTTGATACTCCATTTAGTGGGCAGAAAAACCTAGAAGTGAATTTCTGATTTTATAAAAACTTGTTAATATGGGAATATATTCCCTTAAAACATTGAAAGAGAATTCAAGTTCCGCTGATAACAGCTGAAAAATTAGGAAATAGCTGTGTTGAGATTCGCAGTTCTAGCCATGTCATTGTCCCTTCCGTATACACCTAGAGAATACGACTATCACCTAATGGTATTTGGCACATACCAAAATGAAACTATGCCAAATGCTATCTGACACCTGGGCAATTAGTGGCAGACAGTAATGACTATTCATCTTCCATTGCTACAAACAAAACTACATATTGTAAATAATATTGAGAAAAATATGTGTGACCTAGATAAGGTTGATATTTTCAGTCATGGCAATAGATTTTCAGGGCGATATGTGAGTTCCATTGAAGTCAATGGCAAAAAAATGATTGACTTAGCAGTCTGTTTACCTCCCTTTCCTTCTCTTGAAAACGTCACCTAAAGAATTATGGCTTGATTTACAAAGAATTAACTATTGCACTTACATGTTTTCAGAATATGCATTCTTTTTTGTTAAATACTAATTACTTTTTGCTTCTTATTTAAGAACAATATGAAAGTGGCATGCAAACGAAATGGAAGAGGATCAAAGACAGGCAGTTTTATTTCTGCAGAGCATCCAAAATTTTCATAATTACAGATAGCATAATTTTCTTAATTAAGTTCAGCGGATTATTAATATTAGTGGCAACTGCTTCTGTTCCTGCCTCTGTGTACACGCACAGGAGACTATTTCAGCTTTCCAGCCAGAGCCTGCATAAAAATTGAATAACACCACCAGTACACATGCTGTACTTTTTAGTAGCCTTTCACAGACGAGCTGCTTGTTGCTCCAAGTTACTTCCAGTAGTAGAAAATGCCATTTTAAAAATACAGAGCACAGCTAATATTCAAAAAGATATAATGATGAAGCAGCAGCAGAGTGACTTTTTGTGAGGATTACTGCGTTATGTGGTAGAGGTGACTGTTTAGCACCTCTTCTCATTTTGACCTCAGACCTGCATTTTCTCTGCGAATTAGAACACTGAGCTTTTAAAGATTAAATTATTTTTATGTTTTATGGACAAATTTAACGCTTGGGAATATGAATGGCATTAAAAAGCATTTGAGATTCCCTCTTCTGTTTCTGCTACCGCTTGTAACCTCACAGAGGTTTTGTAAATATTTTTTGATGAACACTTGCATGTCTTTTATGCTTTGTTTACAATAAGCAAAGACAAGTCCTCAATTCTTCCCTCACAAACAAGGACCAGCCTCACATAATGGTTTTGTCATATGGTTATTAAACTGATTTTCCCCCCTGAAATTTAATGAAAAAAAAAACGCTGATAAAAGCTGTCTGGTGTACAGACTTACCCCTGTATTCTGGTTCACATTATCTCAACGTTACAGTTTGAGTAATTACACCTTTCAAATTCAGCCAATGATTAAAAAATGTGAAACTGTTGGATCTCTTGCAGAGTTTTAGTTTATTTCAGCAATAGCTAGGTGTAACCTATGGAGAAACATAACCCTACAATGTTTTACAATTCTATTTTTATCTAGCTCTATGTTCCTTGAGTACTCATTCTCACTCCCTTGTAGTTATGTTTTTTACCTCTTTATCAGTCTGTAGAGTCATTTGCTGTTCCATTACGCTTTGTCTTTGGCTGGGTTTCAGCAGCCACTGTGTTCTGAAGCGATGAAACTTCTATGCATGTTCTATGTTTGGAGATTTCAAAGGACTTTGCAATGTTTCCATCAAGAAACTTAGCTGAAATAAGTACTTCACTTAGATCCTGGTTATTATCCGACTCAACAGTGGCTGCATTTTCAGTTTCGGGACTGCAGGATTTTGCAGATCCTCCAGCCAGTTCTGAATATGATTCACAGAAAGAAACGCTCTCACAACAAGCTGAGTTTTGCATAAGAGGCCAAGCATCTGAAATGTCTCCACAGGTAGAGTGTGAAAGAGAACCAAGGAAGGCAGGAATCATTTCTCCAACAGAATCAGAAGCCCTGCAAAAGGATAAAAGACACATGGTTTCAAATGCATTCCAGACAATATTATCAGTATTGTAATTACTGTCATTAATATAGGTATTTCGAGAAGGTTTAACAGAGTTATATTAAATTAATACTCTAGAGGCATCCTGTACAAACTTTTTTTTTTAAAAAGGAATAGTTTATTTCTCATCTGGAAATGATGAAAGCTCTGGAGAACACTACTAAAGGTAAAGAGGGTGCCTAGAGCTCTTCACACTGTGAATTCAGGGCTTTAGAAAACATGAACTACAGTTGGGGTTGTTTATAGTCTAAAGAACAGAAATATGATAAAAAAATACTCTAGTACTGTTCAGATACAAAGACTGTTTTAAAGAGGAAGGCATTTATCTGTTCTCAATGCATGGGG